>NC_089585.1:137382449-137460321 GCF_019320115.1 Miscanthus floridulus | reverse complement strand
GATACTCAGGAATTTCTTCGGCTTTTTCTGGAACTTGTTCCTACTTGTTTATGAGCATAATCTAATTTTTAAATGCTCCAAAATATCTTTTCATAAGCTCCAAATATTTTATTTGGGTTCGTCTTGTTCTAAAATATCTCTGAGAATTTTCCCTGAATTTTCGAAGCCTTCGGAGTATTTTTCGTGGCGCAAAATTCAATTCTGGACTTTTCTAGAATTATTTTATCCATGAAATTAATTAATTCTAAAAATAATAAAATATCTCAGATTTCCTCATGCCCAAAGGCCCATGTCTTTATTTACTAATGGGCTTTAATAATTAATTAGGCCTATTAGTAAATGTGGAGGGGGTAACATCAATTAGTACCATATCGCTAGTTGACATGGATGTGGAGAATTTTTCTTCCTATATATATCAACCAACCCCTTGGGCAAAGCATACCAAAACTACCGTATGGGGAGCCCCTAGTTTAAGAAATCTCTCATGTAGTAAATTATATTTTTCTCCTCTTTCTCTCGCCGTCGCCGTCGCCGTCACCATCACCGCCGTCGCTGGTTTGTTTTAAAAGAGCCCCTCCAGTTTTCTATTTTCAAACCCACAGCCCATAGCACTTTTTCAGAATCTGTTTTCCTCTTTGGAAAGCGTAGTTTCGTCGGTTTAGATCCAAAATACGTTTTCACTTATTTACAGATTTACCACTTATTTTGTTTTGGCCATAACTTTTTCGTTTTAACTCCGATTTGATCCGTTAAAATTGTGTTAGGTTCATAATTTCATAATCTACATGTTCATACTACTGTTTAGTATATTTTTAACTTTTAAAATTCATGATTAGATTTAATCTATTATTCAATTAAAAGAAATCTTGTTTAAATCATATCTTCTGCGTCCTAGATCCGTTTTAGTCCATTCAAGTTGCGTTAGATTCATAGCATCAAGATCTACGCGTTAGTAACAGTGTTTATCATGTCACTAATACTGGAATTTCATGGTTTGAATCATATCTTAAATAACATTTATGCAACTGGATTTTATAAATAGAATATGATTTGTTTCACTTTAGTTTTATAAATCAAATCTAAATTTGACTTAAATTATAATCTCTATGAAATATCTTATATATGTTTTTATATATTTAAAACATATGAAGCTAATAGTTTTATATTTTCTCCTATGAGCGAATCTTTCAGTAGATGTATCTTTTTCACCGTAGCTTTGATTAGCGTGCTTTTCGTGCCTGTGTGTTCGTAGCAATGCGTAGATTAGTTTTCAAACCTTTTTATTGATTGGTGTATTGTTCTAAATTTACTATGTTTGCTATGCATGTTTGTTCGGATGCTTGTGTGGTGTTCTTTGATAATGACCAGTCGGTGAGCTTTGCGTTGGTGATTTAAAGGAAGTTGGAGACCAAGAAGCAATTCTACGAAGTTTTGGGATTTGAAGAAGGATCTAAGTTTAAGGCAAGTATAGCATGGGATCATCCTTGGTGTCCTATTTCACTTTAATAACTGAATTTCATATGCATGTGTCCTCCTTGTCACCTTTATTAGATCCCCTAGAAATTGTTTACTGATTACCTTGAAACCTCGGGATATATGCATTTGGGTATCATTTGTGCTAGTGTTGAACATTGACCATGATCTTAATACTTGATTAATAATTGAGCTATAAACTATAAAAGATGACTTGTTAGCAACAACAGGAGGGTTAAATTCCCTCTCCATGAGGACTCATTTGTAAGTGATCGTCTGGGACTTATAGTATATCTGTGAGGGCTACATGGCTCTAGCTCTAGTTGCTTAGAAGACCTTTTCTAGCTGGCTTAGAGGATACTGCGAGTTGGGTATAGGACAGCTTCTGTCCTATTGAGCCTAGCTATGGAAGCAGCCTTTTATTTTTAGAAGGGGGTTTCTATATCCGATGACCCTGCAGCCCTTCTCGGTTAGACAAACTTTTGAGTGGCTTTATATGGTTCTCTGTGTTTTGGGCCTAGCTAACCCGGGCATTTGAGAATAATGAGTCACAGTGAAAGTGTACACCTCTACGCAGAGTTTAATAAACTAATATATCAGCCGTGCTCACGGTCACGAGCGCCAAGGGATTCTTATGCCAAAGATGAGCACTTGTTTAATTATGCTTAACTAAGTTGTCTTTGAGCTATTTATTGTTCTTGTATAATAATCATGTGTTATGGGAACGTTGGTGCTACCTTGTTGCTAATAAATGCTAAAACTTGATCATACACTTAAAAGCTACTTGCAGTTCAACCAGTGTCAGCTATTTGAACCTCATAAACCCCATGTTATATTTGCTGAGTTCGACATGGACTCACCCTTGCAATTTCCCCCACACTTCAGGCTGGATATCAGTTTGCTAGAGTCTGAAGGAGTTAGGCTTGTGATCAACAAGTCAGTTGGATCCAGTGGAGTGAAGTCTGCACCTGGCGATCAGAGTTGTCTATCCATTGATTGCTTTCTAAGGTATCTCTTTTGCTAAGTTCGCTATGTACTAAGCATTATGAATTGATACTGCCCCTTCATTTGTAGCTATATGTGAGATTTGATTTTCAGGGCTCACATATGGTGTGCATTTGGCTTTGTCCTTGAAATCGGGTGTTACAAGTGGTATCAGAGCAATGTTGACTATAGGACGCAAGCCTAGTTAGCACTAGTCGATTTGTAAAGCTTACTTTGCTATAAAACTATTTTTCTATCTCCTTGGATCATTGATTTGCTATTTCTCATCGTTGTCTTATTGTCTCGCCCTTGATTTCCTTTGAGCTAATGCTTCTTATCCCCTTTTGGTTTATTGTTTTTTTGGTTTACTAAAAATTTCTGATAGACATCATGTTCAAATTGACGATGGCCTTTCATCATCTATAATCCACACTTTAGGATGACCACCATAGTTGAAGAATGCACGAGTAGTCTCGGTGTTGTGCTGCGTGTTTGTTTACTTGTTTTGTTTGGTGTGCTGCTTGTGTGTCATTGGTGTTCTCCAAACAAGACCCCGAAAGTAAAGTTTTGAAGTCAAGCAAAGTCCTTGTTAAGTGGGGTAGTGTCTCCTACCAACAATAACAAGTCCTGAGTATCTCAAAGCGACAAGGCATGAAGAATTAAAGATTAAACTTTATCTTTCTTGTCATCTTTTGGCTAACCTCAATCCATGTCATATATCACATCAATCTCAAATCAATGGAGCATGAAGACTCAAAGATTAGTCTTACCTGTCTCTCTAGTCTTTAAATCTTGTTTCTACCTTATTCTGTCTTTTCGGAGCAGTATGTCTTTCTCAGCTTATACCTCTATTTTTGGGTTACCAAAAAAACCATGGAAAAATTCTAGACAATAGTAGACTTCAATATCTTTCTCTGGCCATAAGAATCACTCTCATAGCTATTATATATTTGGAGTTATGAAAATCACAAGATGATGCATCTGTGCTGTCAGAAATCTGGAGCAGTCTGTGGTATCCTGGTCATAACGCGATTTTGGTTCTTGCAAAGTATATAAATTTTTTTTGGGAATAACTAGACTTCCGTATCTTTCATATGCCTCTGGAATCACTATCATAGCTGTTTTCTTTTGGGAGATATAATCATCTCAATTGGAAGTTTCTGCGCAGTCTGAATCCTGGAACAGTTTCTGTTGTGCACTGTTTTTGACCAAGTTAACTATAGAATCTGGAAAAGTGTTCTATGAGAAATATGTATATGACTTGATAAGCTTTCCAACGGTGTAAAGTATGACATTATTGGATTTTTAGAACAGGAGTTATAGTTGTTTTTCTGGACTTCTGTTTTTCATCTTGTAAGAAAATTTCAGATTACTTGATTTTACTCCGACACAGAAGTTCTTTGGAGTGACAGGAGGACATGGTGATAATTATCTCACTTAGAAAAAGATGCAAGCTAATCTTTGGTGCGCCTAGTTGATCTTTTCTTAAGGAGGGTAGCTAAGATAAAGAAGTTATAAGACGAAGGTTTCATGCATTCAAGCATTTTCACTTGGAGCTCGGGTATTCATGAGGATTGGTCTTTACTTTGAGCTATCATCCTTTTGGTGTTCAGGCTTGAACTCAAGAACTATCTCTATCCATCTTATCATCACTTGTGTATCCCCGATCCTTATTCGTACATCTCATGAATCGCCAATCAAAGGAGTGTGGAGGCATGAAGATCCGTCCTATCTTTCTCTCTAGTCTCTTCGAATCTTGGGACGAGATTCCTGTTAAGTGGGGTAGAATTGTCACACCCCAAAATTTCTAATTTTGGGTTGTGCATAGAAAACACTAATTAAAATAAATGTTTTGATATTTGGATAAAATTTACCAATCTTAGTTTGAACTAGCGTAAATTTAGTTATAGGAAAAATATGAATTTTCAAGCTTTTCTAAATTAATTTGACGAGCTATTGCTTGATGTGATGCTTGGTTGTTGATTTATTTCATGTTGTGAGAAAAGATTTTTAAAATGCGTTTAGTAAGTCGATCTTCTTTCTTCAGCAATTCTTAGTCTTTCTCACGGATCAAATTTCTTGTTTTTCAACTTAATATTTGCTTGAGAAGTATCCTCAAATCTTTTCCATGAAATCCAAATCACTCCTTCCTGCTCACTATTCATTAACCTATCTCCATGGATACCTCAGGAATTTCTTCGGCTTTTTTCGGAACTTGTTCCCACTTGTTTGTGAGCATAATCTAATTTTTAAATGCTCCAAAATATTTTTCATAAGCTCCAAATACTTTATTTGGGTTCGTCTTGTTCTAAAATATCTCTGAGAATTTTCCCTAAATTTTCAAAGCCTTCGGAGTATTTTTCGTGGCTTAAAATTCAATTCTGGACTTTTCTAGAATTATTTTATCCATGAAATTAATTAATTCCAAAAATAATAAAATATCTCAGATTTCCTCATGCCCAAAGGCCCATGTCTTTATTTACTAATGGGCTTTAATAATTAATTAGGCCTATTAGTAAATGTGGAGGGGGTAACATCAATTAGTACCATATCGCTAGTTGACGTGGATGTGGGGAGTTTTTCTTCCTATATATATCAACCAACCCCTTGGGTAAAGTACACCAAAACTACCGTATGGGGAGCCCCTAGTTTGAGAAATCCCTAGTGTAGTAAATTATATTTTTCTCCTTTCTCTCGCCGTCACCGTCGCCGTCGCCGTCACCGTCACCGTCGCCGCCGTCGCTGGTTTGTTTTAAAAGAGCCCCTCCAGTTTTCTATTTTCAAACCCGCAGCACATAGCACTGATACTCAGGAATTTCTTCGGCTTTTTCTGGAACTTGTTCCTACTTGTTTATGAGCATAATCTAATTTTTAAATGCTCCAAAATATCTTTTCATAAGCTCCAAATATTTTATTTGGGTTCGTCTTGTTCTAAAATATCTCTGAGAATTTTCCCTGAATTTTCGAAGCCTTCGGAGTATTTTTCGTGGCGCAAAATTCAATTCTGGACTTTTCTAGAATTATTTTATCCATGAAATTAATTAATTCTAAAAATAATAAAATATCTCAGATTTCCTCATGCCCAAAGGCCCATGTCTTTATTTACTAATGGGCTTTAATAATTAATTAGGCCTATTAGTAAATGTGGAGGGGGTAACATCAATTAGTACCATATCGCTAGTTGACATGGATGTGGAGAATTTTTCTTCCTATATATATCAACCAACCCCTTGGGCAAAGCATACCAAAACTACCGTATGGGGAGCCCCTAGTTTAAGAAATCTCTCATGTAGTAAATTATATTTTTCTCCTCTTTCTCTCGCCGTCGCCGTCGCCGTCACCATCACCGCCGTCGCTGGTTTGTTTTAAAAGAGCCCCTCCAGTTTTCTATTTTCAAACCCACAGCCCATAGCACTTTTTCAGAATCTGTTTTCCTCTTTGGAAAGCGTAGTTTCGTCGGTTTAGATCCAAAATACGTTTTCACTTATTTACAGATTTACCACTTATTTTGTTTTGGCCATAACTTTTTCGTTTTAACTCCGATTTGATCCGTTAAAATTGTGTTAGGTTCATAATTTCATAATCTACATGTTCATACTACTGTTTAGTATATTTTTAACTTTTAAAATTCATGATTAGATTTAATCTATTATTCAATTAAAAGAAATCTTGTTTAAATCATATCTTCTGCGTCCTAGATCCGTTTTAGTCCATTCAAGTTGCGTTAGATTCATAGCATCAAGATCTACGCGTTAGTAACAGTGTTTATCATGTCACTAATACTGGAATTTCATGGTTTGAATCATATCTTAAATAACATTTATGCAACTGGATTTTATAAATAGAATATGATTTGTTTCACTTTAGTTTTATAAATCAAATCTAAATTTGACTTAAATTATAATCTCTATGAAATATCTTATATATGTTTTTATATATTTAAAACATATGAAGCTAATAGTTTTATATTTTCTCCTATGAGCGAATCTTTCAGTAGATGTATCTTTTTCACCGTAGCTTTGATTAGCGTGCTTTTCGTGCCTGTGTGTTCGTAGCAATGCGTAGATTAGTTTTCAAACCTTTTTATTGATTGGTGTATTGTTCTAAATTTACTATGTTTGCTATGCATGTTTGTTCGGATGCTTGTGTGGTGTTCTTTGATAATGACCAGTCGGTGAGCTTTGCGTTGGTGATTTAAAGGAAGTTGGAGACCAAGAAGCAATTCTACGAAGTTTTGGGATTTGAAGAAGGATCTAAGTTTAAGGCAAGTATAGCATGGGATCATCCTTGGTGTCCTATTTCACTTTAATAACTGAATTTCATATGCATGTGTCCTCCTTGTCACCTTTATTAGATCCCCTAGAAATTGTTTACTGATTACCTTGAAACCTCGGGATATATGCATTTGGGTATCATTTGTGCTAGTGTTGAACATTGACCATGATCTTAATACTTGATTAATAATTGAGCTATAAACTATAAAAGATGACTTGTTAGCAACAACAGGAGGGTTAAATTCCCTCTCCATGAGGACTCATTTGTAAGTGATCGTCTGGGACTTATAGTATATCTGTGAGGGCTACATGGCTCTAGCTCTAGTTGCTTAGAAGACCTTTTCTAGCTGGCTTAGAGGATACTGCGAGTTGGGTATAGGACAGCTTCTGTCCTATTGAGCCTAGCTATGGAAGCAGCCTTTTATTTTTAGAAGGGGGTTTCTATATCCGATGACCCTGCAGCCCTTCTCGGTTAGACAAACTTTTGAGTGGCTTTATATGGTTCTCTGTGTTTTGGGCCTAGCTAACCCGGGCATTTGAGAATAATGAGTCACAGTGAAAGTGTACACCTCTACGCAGAGTTTAATAAACTAATATATCAGCCGTGCTCACGGTCACGAGCGCCAAGGGATTCTTATGCCAAAGATGAGCACTTGTTTAATTATGCTTAACTAAGTTGTCTTTGAGCTATTTATTGTTCTTGTATAATAATCATGTGTTATGGGAACGTTGGTGCTACCTTGTTGCTAATAAATGCTAAAACTTGATCATACACTTAAAAGCTACTTGCAGTTCAACCAGTGTCAGCTATTTGAACCTCATAAACCCCATGTTATATTTGCTGAGTTCGACATGGACTCACCCTTGCAATTTCCCCCACACTTCAGGCTGGATATCAGTTTGCTAGAGTCTGAAGGAGTTAGGCTTGTGATCAACAAGTCAGTTGGATCCAGTGGAGTGAAGTCTGCACCTGGCGATCAGAGTTGTCTATCCATTGATTGCTTTCTAAGGTATCTCTTTTGCTAAGTTCGCTATGTACTAAGCATTATGAATTGATACTGCCCCTTCATTTGTAGCTATATGTGAGATTTGATTTTCAGGGCTCACATATGGTGTGCATTTGGCTTTGTCCTTGAAATCGGGTGTTACAAGTGGTATCAGAGCAATGTTGACTATAGGACGCAAGCCTAGTTAGCACTAGTCGATTTGTAAAGCTTACTTTGCTATAAAACTATTTTTCTATCTCCTTGGATCATTGATTTGCTATTTCTCATCGTTGTCTTATTGTCTCGCCCTTGATTTCCTTTGAGCTAATGCTTCTTATCCCCTTTTGGTTTATTGTTTTTTTGGTTTACTAAAAATTTCTGATAGACATCATGTTCAAATTGACGATGGCCTTTCATCATCTATAATCCACACTTTAGGATGACCACCATAGTTGAAGAATGCACGAGTAGTCTCGGTGTTGTGCTGCGTGTTTGTTTACTTGTTTTGTTTGGTGTGCTGCTTGTGTGTCATTGGTGTTCTCCAAACAAGACCCCGAAAGTAAAGTTTTGAAGTCAAGCAAAGTCCTTGTTAAGTGGGGTAGTGTCTCCTACCAACAATAACAAGTCCTGAGTATCTCAAAGCGACAAGGCATGAAGAATTAAAGATTAAACTTTATCTTTCTTGTCATCTTTTGGCTAACCTCAATCCATGTCATATATCACATCAATCTCAAATCAATGGAGCATGAAGACTCAAAGATTAGTCTTACCTGTCTCTCTAGTCTTTAAATCTTGTTTCTACCTTATTCTGTCTTTTCGGAGCAGTATGTCTTTCTCAGCTTATACCTCTATTTTTGGGTTACCAAAAAAACCATGGAAAAATTCTAGACAATAGTAGACTTCAATATCTTTCTCTGGCCATAAGAATCACTCTCATAGCTATTATATATTTGGAGTTATGAAAATCACAAGATGATGCATCTGTGCTGTCAGAAATCTGGAGCAGTCTGTGGTATCCTGGTCATAACGCGATTTTGGTTCTTGCAAAGTATATAAATTTTTTTTGGGAATAACTAGACTTCCGTATCTTTCATATGCCTCTGGAATCACTATCATAGCTGTTTTCTTTTGGGAGATATAATCATCTCAATTGGAAGTTTCTGCGCAGTCTGAATCCTGGAACAGTTTCTGTTGTGCACTGTTTTTGACCAAGTTAACTATAGAATCTGGAAAAGTGTTCTATGAGAAATATGTATATGACTTGATAAGCTTTCCAACGGTGTAAAGTATGACATTATTGGATTTTTAGAACAGGAGTTATAGTTGTTTTTCTGGACTTCTGTTTTTCATCTTGTAAGAAAATTTCAGATTACTTGATTTTACTCCGACACAGAAGTTCTTTGGAGTGACAGGAGGACATGGTGATAATTATCTCACTTAGAAAAAGATGCAAGCTAATCTTTGGTGCGCCTAGTTGATCTTTTCTTAAGGAGGGTAGCTAAGATAAAGAAGTTATAAGACGAAGGTTTCATGCATTCAAGCATTTTCACTTGGAGCTCGGGTATTCATGAGGATTGGTCTTTACTTTGAGCTATCATCCTTTTGGTGTTCAGGCTTGAACTCAAGAACTATCTCTATCCATCTTATCATCACTTGTGTATCCCCGATCCTTATTCGTACATCTCATGAATCGCCAATCAAAGGAGTGTGGAGGCATGAAGATCCGTCCTATCTTTCTCTCTAGTCTCTTCGAATCTTGGGACGAGATTCCTGTTAAGTGGGGTAGAATTGTCACACCCCAAAATTTCTAATTTTGGGTTGTGCATAGAAAACACTAATTAAAATAAATGTTTTGATATTTGGATAAAATTTACCAATCTTAGTTTGAACTAGCGTAAATTTAGTTATAGGAAAAATATGAATTTTCAAGCTTTTCTAAATTAATTTGACGAGCTATTGCTTGATGTGATGCTTGGTTGTTGATTTATTTCATGTTGTGAGAAAAGATTTTTAAAATGCGTTTAGTAAGTCGATCTTCTTTCTTCAGCAATTCTTAGTCTTTCTCACGGATCAAATTTCTTGTTTTTCAACTTAATATTTGCTTGAGAAGTATCCTCAAATCTTTTCCATGAAATCCAAATCACTCCTTCCTGCTCACTATTCATTAACCTATCTCCATGGATACCTCAGGAATTTCTTCGGCTTTTTTCGGAACTTGTTCCCACTTGTTTGTGAGCATAATCTAATTTTTAAATGCTCCAAAATATTTTTCATAAGCTCCAAATACTTTATTTGGGTTCGTCTTGTTCTAAAATATCTCTGAGAATTTTCCCTAAATTTTCAAAGCCTTCGGAGTATTTTTCGTGGCTTAAAATTCAATTCTGGACTTTTCTAGAATTATTTTATCCATGAAATTAATTAATTCCAAAAATAATAAAATATCTCAGATTTCCTCATGCCCAAAGGCCCATGTCTTTATTTACTAATGGGCTTTAATAATTAATTAGGCCTATTAGTAAATGTGGAGGGGGTAACATCAATTAGTACCATATCGCTAGTTGACGTGGATGTGGGGAGTTTTTCTTCCTATATATATCAACCAACCCCTTGGGTAAAGTACACCAAAACTACCGTATGGGGAGCCCCTAGTTTGAGAAATCCCTAGTGTAGTAAATTATATTTTTCTCCTTTCTCTCGCCGTCACCGTCGCCGTCGCCGTCACCGTCACCGTCGCCGCCGTCGCTGGTTTGTTTTAAAAGAGCCCCTCCAGTTTTCTATTTTCAAACCCGCAGCACATAGCACTTTTTCAGAATCTGTTTTCCTCTTTGGAAAGCGTAGTTTCGTCGGTTTAGATCCAAAATACGTTTTCACTTATTTACAGATTTATCACTGATTTTGTTTTGGCCATAACTTTTTTGTTTTAACTCCGATTTGATCTGTTCAAATTGCGTTAAGTTCATAATTTCATAATCTACATATTCATACTACTGTTTAGTATATTTTTAATTTTTAAAATTCGTAATTAGATTTAATCTATTATTCAATTAAAAGAAATCTTGTTTAAATCATATCTTCTGCGTCCTAGATCCATTTTAGTCCATTCAAGTTACGTTAGATTCATAGCATCAAGATCTACGCGTTAGTAACAGTGTTTATCATGTCACTAATACTGGAATTTCATGGTTTGAATCATATCTTAAATAACAATTATGCAACTGGATTTTATAAATAGAATATGATTTGTTTCACTTTAGTTTTATAAATCAAATCTAAATTTGAATTAAATTATAATCTCTATGAAATATCTTATATATGTTTTTATATATTTAAAACACATGAAGCTAATAGTTTTATATTTTCTCCTATGAGCGAATCTTTCGGTAGATGTATCTTTTTCACCGTAGCTTCGATTAGCGTGCTTTTTGCGCATGTGTGTTCGTAGCAATGCGTAGATTAGTTTTCAAACCTTTTTATTGATTGGTGTATTGTTCTAAATTTACTATGTTTGCGTTTGTTTGGATGCTTGTGTGGTGTTCTTTGATAATGACCAGTTGGTGATTTAAAGGAAGTTGGAGACCAAGAAGCAATTCTACGAAGTTTTGGGATTTGAAGAAGGATCTAAGTTTAAGGCAAGTATAGCATGGGATCATCCTTGGTGTCCTATTTCACTTTAATAACTGAATTTCATATGCATGTGTCCTCCTTGTCACCTTTATTGGATCCCCTAGAAATTGTTTACTGATTACCTTGAAACCCCGAGATATATGCATTTGGGTATCATTTGTGCTAGTGCTGAACATTGACCATGATCTTGATACTTGATTAATAATTGAGCTATAAACTATAAAAGATGACTTGTTAGCAACAACAGGAGGGTTAAATTCCCTCTCCATGAGGACTCATTTGTAAGTGATCATCCAGGACTTACAGTACATTTGTGAGAGCTACATGGCTCTGGCTCTAGTTGCTTAGAAGACCTTTTCTAGCTGGCTTAGAGGATACTGCGAGTTGGGTATAGGACAGCCACTGTCCTGTTGAGCCTAGCTATAGAAGCAGCCTTTTATTTTTGGAAGGGGGTTCCTATATATGATGACCCTGTGGCCCTTCCCGGTTAGACGAACTTTTGAGTGGCTTTATATGGTTCTCTGTGTTTTGGGCCCAGCTAACCCGAGCATTTGAGAATTATGACTCACAGTGAAAGTGTACACCTCTACGCAGAGTTTAATAAACTGATATATCAGCCGTGCTCACGGTCACGAGCGGCCAAGGGATTCTTATGCCAAAGATGAGCACTTGTTTAATTATGCTTAACTAAGTTGTCTTTGAGCTATTTATTGTTCTTGTATAATGATCATGTGTTATGGGAACTTTGGTGCTACCTTGTTGCTAATAAATGCTAAAACTTGATCATACACTTAAAAGCTACTTGCAGTTCAACCAGTGTCAGCTATTTGAACCTCATAAACCCCATGTTATATTTGCTGAGTTCGACATAGACTCACCCTTGCAATTTCCCCCACACTTCAGGCTGGATATCAGTTTGCTAAAGTCTGAAGGAGTTAGGCTTGTGATCAACCAATCAGTTGGATCCAGTGGAGTGAAGTCTACACCCGGAGATTAGAGTTGTCTATCCGTTGATTGCTTTCTAAAGTATCTCTTTTGCTAAGTTCGCTATATACTAAGCATTATGAATTGATACTGCCCCTTCATTTGTAGCTATATGTGAAATTTGATTTTCAGGGCTCACATATGGTGTGCATTCGGCTTTGTCCTTGAAACCGGGTGTTACAGTTTAAGACGGGTAAGTCTAGCTGAGTACCTTCTCGTACTCAGGGCGTTGTTCCCATTGTTGTTGCAGATGGTCAAATGTACTACGGCTATTGCATTAACTGCCTGTACCCGACGATGGGTGACAACTAGGACCAAAGGAAATGGTCACTCCGTATCTCTCATCTGATGCTTTTGTTGGAGATGGCTACCTACTGGCACCGTATCTGAACCAAAAGTGTATGTATGGCTTTAAAACTATTTGCTTTCGCTATTTCAGTTTAAACTTAGGTTGTAATAACTTTATATTCTAAACTCTGATGTATCCAATTGTCATTTCGAACTTTATGCAACATGTGACGGTACTTGCTAAACTTGTACGATATTGGTTTGTATGTCGATTGGTTTGAAATCATTCGTGGTTTCACGGACTACCGGGTTATACGGGCTTAAGTTTGCTAAATTATCTGCTTCGACGGAAGATTTCCTTACTTAATCTCGTATAATTGGTCGGTTCTGTTACATCACCCTTGCTATTTTCCCCACACCTCAGTCTCTAGTCAGAGCTGCTCAGAAGATTAAAGAACACATGGAAGAGTTCCAGAAGACTGATGGAAGAGCTAGGCATATGTTCCCCCAGTCAGCCGTCCCTGTGAGGACGGAGCCCGAAGAAAAGATTTAGTAACCGTTCCGCTATACTCTGATGTAAATGTTAATCATTAGTTTGTTTCCACTATATAATATTGTTTCTGATATCCTCTATCATGTTGTTATATGTGTGTGGACTTCCTGAACACATATATGACGAACCTGGTTTTGTCTTTACATCTTTTGATTCCTCTCAAGTGCTGCTGGTTCTCTTTCGTTCTGGCCGATACCTATATATACGTTGTCCTTTGCTTCAAGGCCACACCAACGCCATATACTTTCCTCAAAGGCTGAGACTTCCAATCTGTAACGCTGTCTTAAAATCTATGCATTCAGTTTGCCTTTAGTACAAGTTCCAAGTACTGAACTACACTCCACTCCAGGTATCAATGCAAAAGCTTCAGGCTAAGGAAAAAACAAGCATGCACTATGTATATATAATATCATCGCAGAGCACATCGTCTCCACGTACTCTGTCTGCAAGCTCTCTTGGACACAACACCCACACACAGAAAAGAAAAGAAAAATCCTGTGCGCGCGTGAGAGACCAAAGCCATACAGCCATATGAGTGGGGGAGCTGAGATGATCGCGGGCGCTGTTGTGCAGCGTCTCGCCGGCATGCTCGGCGATAAAGCCTGGGAGAGGGTCGAGCTGCTATGGAACTTCAAGGAGGATGTCGAAGGGATGGAGAGAATTGTGATCGACCTCAAGCTTGCTCTTAGCTATGCCGACAAGCGCTCCCGAGAGAGTGATGGCCGTGACGAACTAGTGCAACCTTGGCTCACGAGGTACAAATCTGTTGCCTACGACATCGAAGATGCGTTGGATGAGCTGGTGGCTAATGCAACCATATGGGAAAATAGCAAGGTACGTATATGAACCCTGGCGCTGAGTATTCACATCATACGCATGTACAAATTTTACATATATGATTGCAACAGATATACTGTCGACATATTTTATCTTATCAAATCTGTCATATTTTTTTTATAAATGCAACCCAATAGATAGTTGTAGCACAAATCCAAAAGCACGTACAATCGAACGTATAGAAATCTGACAGATTTAGTACAAAAAAAATCTATCAACAGATAAATAGCAAAAGCCTATACTTAATTTGCTGCAAAAATGGTAACAAGAGAATATATAATTGTAATAAGCACTTGTGATTCATTTATTGTCAGTACTAGGATTATTTTAATTCATGAAACATAAGCAGATCCAGCTATGGTACCACTACTATGGACATAATTTAAAGATAGAGGCGGTCAAAGTCTAGTTATAGAGGCGGATGCGCCACATGTCTAGAAATTGATTTCTAGATGTGGTTGGCAAGGTGGCCAACCTCTATAAGTTATTTTCTAGAAATTAGGAGTTGACCAAAAACAAATAGCAAAAAGACTATTTTTATCTGGGAAGAAGCCCACTAGGGAACCCCGTGGTTGCGCTCATGTGCCTCTTGGGATTCAAACTCCCAACCTCAAGTCTAGCGCGATATCCCCCTACCCCTAAACCGCAGGGTCACTTGTAACCAAGTGAGGGATTCTATCATTTTCCATTAACTTTCATGAATTTTGCATTGAATATTTTGGTTCATAAATGATGATTTTAAATGAAAAAAGTTTGAACTGAAATTTTTTAGATCTTGTGGAGCACTACAACTTTGGTTTACGACGTCTCTCCATCCGAGGTTGTTTGAAAATTTTATAAAATTTTAATTTCTAAATCTAAGAACACAAACCATAATTTTGGGATCATAAAGTTTTTCTTCATCCAACTCAATATGAAAAAACATTTTATTCCTAAATCAAAATTTTATTCCTAAAACATAGCACCTTGAAAAAACATTTCTAAATTACAACCATCATACGGTGATTACTTATGATCACAAACATATAAATTAAGGAAACAATGAAAGATCGACAGATTGCCCATGAAAGACAACATGGAGGGTGCTAAATGTAATCTATTCACAAGTCGATTATGTACCTAGAATCACATTTCGTTAGTATCATCTGGATTTTATTAATACTTTGTTTTATCACCATATGCATGTAGTGATGGTTTAAATAAAATTTTAGTTACAATTTCAAGTAATCTTTCAAGTTGTCACATTTATCTAATGTCGAATTTATTATTATTTATATTTGAAGCGTTCATTTTTTTTATTTCTAGGAGCTGCGGTGAAGTTAGTTTTGCTACTTAAACGTTTCTAAAATAAATATCAAAGTGACATGGAACCGTTCTGTTAATAAATGGATCACAGATTTGAACAAACCTTTTAACAATATTCACGGTTCTGAAAAAATCCTAATCCCTAATAGTTTATGGTGGTCATACTATAGTCTTATCAAGAACAACCAAAACATGGACTACAACAGTCTAGACCTCACAAGTGTGGGGTGTGAATTTGAAACAGCCAAGAAATAGAATAGGAACAGCGGTCCAAGTCTAGACCTCATAAATGTGGGGGCGTGAATTTGAAACAACCACAATTTGTTTGTCCAAGTTGGTGCACGCGACAGGGTGAAGCATCGGTACTCATACAAATTATTTGATCCAAAACAGATATTTCGGCCATTCCACTTGATAAAAAACAAAATAGCATTTCTAGAACAATTTTAGTCACACATGCATGCTAAATAGGGGCTATATTTATGATTGTATGGGAACAATTGTTACAGGTTAAATTGTTCTTCTCCTCAATTAATCCACTCATTGTGCGTATCACCATGTCAAATAAGATGAGAAATATTCGGATGAAGCTAGATAAAATTGTTGAGGACCAGAAGAAATTCCCTCTGCAACAACTGATGCCTACCCCTACAAGCCAAGATGGCAATAAAAATAGGAATGAAACCTTTATTGGTGATAGAGATGAAATCAAGATGGTAGGAAGGGGAAAAGAGAAGAAAGGCATATTAAACAAGATGTTACAGAAATACAGAGACCAAGAAAGCTCTATTATTCCTATTGTTGGCCTTGGTGGTATGGGCAAGACGACATTGGCAAAAGTTGTTTACACTGACAAGGAAACAAATATGTTTGATGTGAAAGCATGGGTCCATGTCTCTATGGACTTTGATCTAAGTAAGATTGTGTCTGCTATTATATCTCAGGTAGAGAATAGCACTCCTGTTAATAATGTTGGACTACAATATCTGAAGTCTCAACTTGATCGCACATTCCATGATAAGTTTTATCTTATAGTCTTAGATGATTTATGGGAGGAAGGGAGGTCTGAGTTGGAGAATCTCATTAACATGTTGCAATCTGGAAAGAAAGGTAGCAGTATAATTGTCACCACCCGTAGTGAAAAGATTGCCAGTACATTATCTACCATACATTCTTCATACTTTCACACTGTTGATCCAATTAAACTGGAGGGTTTGTCAAATGATGAATGCTGGTCTATCATGAAGCCTCACAATCCAGGAAGTGGTCTGCCTACTGACCTTGAAGACATTGGAAAAGGTATTGCATATCGATGCAGTGGAGTACCTCTAGTTGCTCAGGCTCTAGGTTTTGTGATGCAGAAGCACTACACAATAGAAGAATGGATGGATATAAAAAATAGTAACATTCTCGATATCAAGGATGATGACAAAGGAATTTTAAACGGTTTGCTGCTCAGTTATTACCACATGCCTCCTGAACTTAAACTCTGTTTCATGTATTGCTCTATCTTCCCTAAGAGCCATGATATAGATCATGACTGCTTGATCCAACAGTGGATTGCTTTGGGGTTTATTCAAGGTGCTGACAGGCAACTACTTCAGAAGACTGGTATCGAATATGTAGACGAATTCTTGGGCATGTCCTTCCTTAATATCCAGACATCTTCTACAGTAAGTAAAATAATCCTTACATGATTGTAGTTGTGAAATTGAATATATTTGTATTGAAGATCATACTCTCTTTTCTTTTGCAAGGCGTTGGTTGCAAGAATATTCAAACCCACACTCAAACTTCGCATGCATGATATGGTGCACGATCTTGCAAGACATGTTGCTGTTGATGAATTCTCATACACAAATGGTGCAACAAACTTTAGTGCTAAGAAGGACAAGTTGAATAGCCACTATCATTTAATGATAAATCAAAATGAGACATCATTGGACTACACATCTTTTCTAAAAAAGGTCAGGGCCTTACATTTTAGGGGTTGTGATAGAATGGATCTCCCTAAGCAATCATTCTCACAGATGTTATGTTTGAGAGTTTTGGATTTGAGTGGATGTCATTTATCAGATCTTCCAAGTTCAGTTTATAAACTAAAGCTATTAAGGTTTCTAGATGCTTCCACCCTTCCTATCTCAAATTTATCTAAATCCTTGAACCATCTGTTGAACCTGCAAACCTTGATACTTGCAAATAGTTCCCTAAAGACATTGCCTGCAAACATTGGTTGCCTTCAAAAGTTGCAATACTTCGACCTATCAGGATGTGTCAACCTTTGTGAGCTTCCCATTTCATTCGGGAACCTAAGTGCTCTGCTCTTCCTAAACTTGGCAAGTTGCCATGAACTGCATACACTTCCAGAATCCTTTGGCAAATTGCATAGGCTTCAATTTTTGAACCTATCAAATTGCTACAAACTCCACTTGCTACCAGAATCTTGTTGCCGACTTCATGATCTGGCGCATCTTGATCTATCCGATTGCCATAACCTTGAAAAGCTCCCAGACTGCATTGATCAACTCTCTAAGCTTGAGTATTTGAACATGACAAGCTGCTCCAAGGTTCAAATGCTGCCTGATTCTCTATGCAAACTCACAATGTTAAAGCATCTTGATTTGTCATTTTGTGTTAGGCTAGAGCATCTCCCTTCTTATATTGGGGATTTAAAACTTCAAATTGTGGGTCTTGAAGGATGCTTTTTCCTTGGTGACTTGCCAGATAGCATTTTTTCCATGTCTACACTTGTATATGTCCAAATAACATTGTTTTCAATTCATATACATTCTCAAGTTAATGAACTAAGGGAGAAACTAAACCTCAGAGAGTTAACCCAACATGTAATTTATGGAGGAAGTGGTGATTTATGGGGCCAGATTGTGGAACTTGAGAAGGCACCCTGCCATGATTTGTATATAGAAGGTCTTGAGAATGTCAAGCATTTGGAAGGGGCAGAACAAGCTAAAATATCAAACAACTCAAGTCTTACGTTGTTGAGTCTCATATGGGAACATGATAAAGGTAGTTTGGTGGGGCATGCGGATGCAATTACTGACAAGTCGGTACTGGAGAAGCTCGTGCCTCCTAGAAGTCTCCAAGTCCTTGCTCTTCGTGGTTATATGAGCTCAGACTTCCCTAGTTGGATGCTAGACATTCCTTCCTACCTACCTCATCTTACCAGCATCCTTCTTTTCAAACTAAAAAGGTGCAGCCGGCTCCCTCCACTTGGGCGCCTGCCAAACCTGAGAGCATTGTCCTTGTCTGACATGCCCGATCTCAAGTGTGTTGACAGAGAATTTTATGGGGACTGTGGAAGCTGCCAGAAGCTAAGAATGATTGTTTTGAATAAAATGGACAACTTGGAATCGTGGTGGACAACGAGATCATCTACTGAAGAAGGCGAGTTCTTAATCCCTAATTTGCATTTGTTGGCTGCTAGCAAATGCCCAAAGCTGAAGTTCATGCCTTACCCTCCAAGGTGCATGGTGTGGATTCTAGAGAACTGCGAGCACGTGCTGCCAGAACATGGGTTTGGGAACCTCTCATCTACTACCTCTCCATTTTTTCTTATGACTGTGGGCACATCTCTTTCGTTTGAAGGGTGGCGTCGGACGACCCAGCACCTCTCTTCAATCGAGGGTCTTGAGCTTAACAGCATCACCGGGCTTGGAACCTTGCCAGAGGCTATTCGATGCTTCAGGTCCCTCCGAAAACTCGCCATAGTGTTGTGTGCCGACTTAGAGACACTGCCGGAATGGCTGGGAGACTTGACTTCATTGAGAGAAATTCGTATCGACGAGTGCCTAAAGCTGTCTTCGCTGCCGGAAAGCATACGTGGCCTTACTGAGTTGAAGAAACTACGGATAATTGACTGCCCAGCACTGTTAGAGAAGTGCCAAGGAGAGGACAAGCACAAAATCGCTCATATTCCAGAGATCACATCCGTGTAGCTGATGGTTCCCACATCATTAACTGCGTGTCAAGATGTAGCATGGTAAGATCCTTCTCACTGATGTCTTATACACACTGCCGGTAAGTTTTTTGTTTAATTTCTGTGACTTGTCTACTGCAGGTACGTTGGTTGTTGGCTAGCCATATCTATCTGAAGAAAGTGCACGGTGGATAAAGTCGTATTTGGTCTAGCTATGTCGTCGTTGAACAGCATACAGAGAGCTAGCTCCATTCCCCGCAGGTGAGTTCATTCGATCAGCTCATCACTCAACTACATCTCCTACTAGTCCAGCTACTTGGAAGGAATAATACTGATCAACAGGGCCATGTTTAATTTGCAGCCCACGCTGTTACTTTGTATATAATAATCTCACGTACGGCGGCGTCAGCATGCCTGCCGGCACAACGGCGGCGCGGGTTGAAGCTAATTTCCAAGCGTGGCCGTGCATGCAGTCAGGCAGTTGCAGCACCCGCCCTGGCTCACCGTAATTTCGATCGACCAGTTTGTAGTTGCATAAATGGTGAGAGCGATAAGATGTGTATATATATATATGTGTGTGTAGGTCGAGAAGAATTGAGATAATCGCTGGTCTGATTTTGATCTGGCTGTGTTGTTTTCATTTGGCAATTTGTTGAGCTACCTGCATGCCCGAATAAGTTTTACGTACTACTATGAGTTGTAGTGTGAAGAAATTGTGTCGAAGGGGCAGGACACGGCGTTGCTTGTACAGCGGCATCGGAAGGGGCACATCAACTGCCTGCAAAGATCTAGTATGCACGCATGGTGAGATACTTCCATCTAGTGTACTGTTTATTTTCTGTAGCTAGCGGCTAATAACATACTAATGCCTGATTTCCTTTTAATTTGGGGGGCTTGTCAACTGCAGGTTGGTATAGTAGCTGTATATAGCAAGATGTTTGCTTCGGCAGGGTAAGCTAAGCCTTGCCAGACTCTAAATTAAAGACGATGAATGATGGATAAATAGACGGCTTACAATCTAATTTTATTTCATTATCTAAAAAAACTAATTTTATTTCGTGTAACAATTTAGATGCAGTGATGCAGAGAGGCGAGGGCTAAGGCGTGTAGGCGGGTTCTGTCCAGGTGAATTAGTTTGTCTCACCCAGCTACTCCACTACAGCAGCTGGTGAGTTCAGTTCAGGCTTGATCATTTAGCTAAGTCAAGTAGCACTGCTACTACTTGGTATGCTGATCATCAATAGCCATGCCATGTCTTGCAGTGTGCGTCACCGTGCTCAGCATGCGGATGCCGGCAAGGCGTCATCCACTCATCCTGATGGAACCTAGTAGAAGACTCGGAGGGGTGGACGGTCCACGCTAGTTTGCAGAAATACAAAATGCAATGCAAGATGTGCCGTGTGCTGTTTTCCGCGTGTTGCTTTGGCAAAGGAGCCTGGATAGGATAGGTTTCAATGCTTCATTCTGCACTTTTTGCTTTCAATGTGTGAGCAAGATCCCTGAACCTTCCTGCTCTATAGCTGAAATTAACTACAGCCTTCCAAACTTGGTACCAGAACAAGTGAATGCATCATGTGTATAGTGTTTAACTTTTTCTTGCCTGCGGGGAGGAAAGGAAGTAAGGAAACCTTATGGCTGGAGTTTGATTTTGACCCGGGTAATGTTAGAAGATGGGCCTTGAGCCCACCAGGGAAGTGGCCATTCTAAGCTTTGTACTGAAAGCCCAAACCCAAGCCTGGGCAGCAAAGCAAGCCGAAACCCAAGCGGACGGACAAGCCCCGACTCCGCTCCTCGCCGGCGGTGGGTGGGGGCGTAGGACGCTGCGGCTAAGCCTAACCGAGCGACGGCAAGCGTGGGAGCGATGCCAATGCCATCGACCGCGCGGCCGACGCCTCCTAGGAGCTGGACCTTGCGCTCCTCCCTTCTCCCCTCAGTGGGAGTAATCCGCTTTCACCGGTCTGCAGCCGGAGGTGGGAGGATCGTGGGGCGGGAACTCGGTCGGCCGATGCCGTCGGTGGAGAGGCGGTTGCGGCGCGGGAGGCAGATGGAAGTTCTTCACCGGCTCGCTGCTTCGTCGCAGGAGGCGGACGCCGTGGTTGTGGTTGTACGGGGGCCCGGGCAGGGGCAGGAGCCCTTTGGTGGCGGAGCTCGCTTCTGTTGCTAAAATTGATCTTGCGGCGAGGAGCTGAGGATACAATGAAACTGCAGCGGCTCGTCGTACGTTGCCGATGCGGAAGGTATGCGGCGAGCAAGCCTCTTGGCATTCTTTCTAGGGTAAAGTTCACTTTAGAACCTCCAACTATCATAGAAGTATGGATTTCAATCTCCAACTTTAAAACCGGATAACATTGGCCCTTCAACTCTCAAAAAAGTTCACTTTAGGACCCTGACCGGTTTCCCTGGCGGTTTCGCATGGCACTATAGCAGTGCTGACGTCAGCGATGACGTCAGCACTTCTTTTTAATTTGCAAAATTGATATCTTTTTATTCGGAGCTTCAAATATAGAAAATAATATATCAATTTTGATCGTCTCGACGAGCTCTTTGCAATGGTGTACTCCGTTTTGTTGTTTCAGATAATTTTATTTCATGAAAAAAATAAATATTTCTACAAAACAAGTTAGAATAACAGAACTCGTGGAATTTGTTAGATAAATAATATTTTTATTATTATGTAACACGAAATGTTGTCTTTTTAGGTTCATTTGACCATAGAATATATAAGTTTGACCATTTTTGAAATGCAATAATTCAAAACTTGTTTTGTAGAAATATTTCTGCTTCGTGTCCGCCTGGTCCGCAAATATTTCTGCAATAATTCAAAATATTTCTGCAATAATTCAACAAGGGCGCCGTGTCCGTCCGGTTCTGGCTGCACGACACGAGCTTCTGCTTCGTGTGCTGCCACCTCGCGTCGGGCGGGCGCGAGGGCGACGAGGCGCACCGCAACGCCGACGCGACGGAGATCCTCGCCCGGACGACCTTCCCGCGGGGGCACGCGCTCAACTTACCGATGCCGCACAAGATTCTAGACCACGAGTAAGCCACTCACTATTGCTGCTACCTGCTCCCTCAATTCAATCTAGCTATCCACTGCCACTTCATGCGGTCATACTCATGCCATGCCAGCCAGGAAACAGATACGTACAGGTCGGCCGAATGGTCGTCCAGTTCCTGTGTGCTGCAATAGTAGCCGTAGGAAAGGAAAAAGGACAGGTGTACACGAATCGTATACTGTATCGGATTTGGGTACAAGATAAATATAATACTACTACTACCACTAGCTACTTAATTTCACCACAAAAACAGAAAAAAAACTACACTAGGAGCAGTAAACATATCGTTTGATCGTGTCATATGTTGACAGTTAGTTAACCGCAGCTAGGGAAGGTTAATTCAAAAATATCTAAGCGATCGTGGCAGGTCTGATTGACCGTCCAACTCCCTGTTTTATATACTGACTACGTTGGTGTTGTACATATACAAATATACAAAGTATATAAAATACTTGCATACGTCAGCTTAATTGCATAACTTGTTTTGTAGAAATATTTATTTTTTCATGAAATAAAATTATCTCAAACAACAAAACGGAGTACACCATTGCAAAGAGCTCGCCGAGACGATCAAAATTGATATATTATTTGCTATATTTGGAGCTCCGAATAAAAAGATATCAATTTTGCAAATTAAAAAGGAGTGCTGACGTCATCGCTGACGTCAGCACTGCTACACCATCCTACGCCCCTCCCTCCTCCAGACTGATAGTCTGAATTTACGAATTGAAACACCAAATCATTTTCCATATGTGCATTCAGTACAACAGCATTTGCCCTCGTGAGTGAAGATTGTTAGGATGTAAAGTCTCACATGTTCTTTACGCTACCTTGTCGGATAAAATCTGCCCATCCCTTACGAGCTGTGGCATTTGTTCTGCTTTGCTGCTGCACCAATTACAGATGTCGATTTCACATATGTGGATTTCCCGTAGCTTTCTCCCCAACACCTTGGCAGTAGCAAACAAAGCAACAATCGTCATCATTCATCTTCGTATTGCCTAAGTAATTGAAGTGCATCTCTTTAACTTTGTCCATAATATGTTCACCTTTCTTTCCAGAGTAGGCACCACGCTTAATTTGCTTTCAGCAAAGCCAAGACTTGCGGTGCTGTCTAGGAATTTATGCAGTTTGCTTTGCGCGGGGATTCCAAGTCCTCAATCTGCACTGCACTCCAGGTATCTGTGAATGAGTTGGAGGCCGACGCAGTGATATGGAAAAACAGTAGTACACGCAAGGTACGTACCTTGACACTGAGTCTTCAATTTTTCACATATTAATGTTATTATGAGATTTGAGATCAGCTGTAAGAGAGTGTGACCTGTATTTGCGTGGGTGTACAGTGACTCAGTGAGCATACACCACGAAACACCTTATATTTGTGATATAATAGCAATATCTGGCAGTGGCAGGGGCGCTGCTTGTACACATGTGATCTGCTTTTAGGCCAGTGACAATCATCATAAACTGAATTTTAGTTCAATATGTGCCTATTAGGCTATTACCAATTCATGAGACCCCGATTATACTCTTTCTCTTTGGCACAAATGTATGGCAGCATTTGAGCTACGTGATGGCATCCCCATTTTAGGATGTGAAGAAAAATAAGTAAGATGGTAGTAAAATCTAGCTTTCAACCTCTTCCTTCTATGAAGGAAATAAATGGCCATATAATCTTCATTCCTTTGCTAACCACATGATTAAGTAATCCTCATGCGCACTACTTTTGAAGAGTAAAAGGCCGCACGGATCTTGAAACAAATCAACGGTCCAGATTTCGACAGATAAAAAGCCACAAAATCTGTCAACAGAAATATAGCAAAATACATAATCTTATCCATTGTGGATAGGTATTGTTACTTTAACTAACAATAATTGTAACCCCTAAACCCTCTAATTTTAGTTATTCCAATTATGTTCTAGCCATTTGTGAGCCTACAAACCATTCATGTGCTCAATTTTACTTTGCTGCCTGTTTACTTATTGGGCTGAAAAACAATCTAGGCCTAGAATTCAGGTCGGTCTAAATTCTAAACTATTGAAATCCTCCTTTTTCATCTAGACCTGGCCTATTTATGCGCCCAGCAATTTGCAAGAAATTTTACAATATAATACATCAATTAGGACCCATATATAAACCCAGAATTCATCTATTACAATCCATGTCATCTGAAATTCGTCCGCAACAATACATCCATTATAGGCCACGTATGAACTGATACTGAACCACCAATTGTAGAAATGGATCATTTTGTAGGACGGTTTTAGAACCACTCCTAAAAACCGATTATTTGGGGCCATTTTATTGAGTCAACTGTCACTACAAAATAATTTCTGGATTTTTTAAATCATAAAAAAATCGTGCAAGGTCTACTTTCGAATCATTTACGCAAAATGCATCCACATAGACTTGAACCTATGATGTCAACTACAACACATAATAACTTGTGATCAAATGTAAATGTTGTCATTTTGTATTACATTTTTTAATCCTGTATTGAATATTTGAGTCCTAAACTATCATAATGAAAAAAAAATCAACTACAGAAGTTTTAGAACTCGTTGAGCAATACTCCCCCTCTCCAAAAAAAAAATCAACTATAGGTTACGTGCGAGTTAAAGTGGTTCACGTTTGACGAGATTTCTAATGAATGGTATTCACATTTATGTTTCCAAATCAATTTATTGTGAAAATACATTTCGTAATTGATCTAATGGTATTTAATTATTTGATATCATAATTATTGATACTTTTTATCTATAATTGGTTAGACTTAAGATACAAAAAAAAATATGATACTATGCTAGAATTGTATTGTTTCCTGGACGGAGGGAGTACAACTTTGATATAGAGTGTCTCCATCCAGGATAGTTTGGAAAATTTGAATTTGAAGTTTCAAAATTTGAGAACTCAAAAGTTGTAAAATACAAAATTTCCAATCTCATCGAGCTCTACAATTTGACATAAATTTTATCTTTATCAGACTTTATCTGAAAAGTTCTGAATTTATTTGTTTGCCAGTTATTTTCAAGAGTAGTTGACTTAGTCAACTGACCTTAGGAATCACCTATTCTCAAGAGCGGTTGACAACCATCGTAGAAATAGAATTTTTAGGGATGGTCCCTTAGGGAGAGCTATTTGAGTTAAAAAAAACCATTTGTTATATCTTTATAAAAATCCGAAACTAAATAAAAATTGTTTTTTATATCTTGTACCCTTAAATTTTTGTAGGTAGCAGGTTTAGCCACTTAAAATTTAATGTAAGATACTTCATGGAAGAAGGAACCTAAAAAAAAACTGCCATAGCAAAATTTACGACGTCAGGACTGACGTGCAAAAAAACAGATCCTGGGTGATAATCAGCGACGAAGCCAGAAAAAAATTTAGGAGAGGCTGAAATAAAAGAATAGAGGTATTTTTATCTTCTCTTAACCTTAGCCCCTCCTACCTAATACATATATGCATAAAATTTTAAGAGAGGGCTTAAGGGGGCTCCACATGCGCAGGATGGGTAGGGGGGGCTAGAGCCCCCCTAGCCCCACCGCTGGCTTCGTGCCTGGTGATAATGATATGGGCAAGAGGCAGCGAGCACCGTGCGCGCATTGGAGCACGCTCCGGGCTCGCATCCTGTTCGCTTGGCTTATAAGCCGTACTTTTTCAGCCAATGAACAGTATTTTCCTCTCACAACAAATCCATCAACAATACTTTTAGCCATGGCTTATCAGCCAAGCGAACAGGGCTCTAGTCTCTTGGCTGTCGCTACCATATTCTATAGTTTATTAGGGTCATCGTGGCCTTGCCCTGGACCAAATTAAATGCACGATCATTTCCCTCTCCAAAACTGATGAAGACACAGCATATCCACGCCAAGCTAGAAATGTATACTACTGTTCATGGCTTGGTGGCGGCGCCTTCTCCCTGCAGTCCTTGCTTTTGGCCTTCGCCGCATCAACCACCACCACCTGGCTCGCTGGAGCTGGGGCTCAGCCTGCCGACGACGGTGAGTACACGCCATTTCCTCACCAGACCACTTCAACGCCGGGAGCACGGGGCGTGTCTACTCATTGCTCGGGTGTCCTGGGGGCACGTGTCACCCGAGTGTGGATAGCCCCTGGAACACCCGATTGATCATAGAAGCAAGGATCGAGTGTTTTGATCTACTTTCAACACTCGATTGTCATGGATCCAGATCAAATAAATCAAAAAGATTATTCAAATAAAACAAAAATATTAAATATACAAAAAATAACCAGATTATTTCTATGGAAGCCAAATTGGAAAATTTCAAAGGAAAACCAAATAAAACATACAGAAAATCAAAAAAATTAAAAAAATAACCAGATAACTGTTCGAGTAATTCTAACCATTATCATTTACGAATAATCAATTTACACCAATTAAACACATAACTTACATCCAAACAAAAATAGTAAAATATAATCTAATAAGATGTAATCTGGTCTTCTTAGAGGAATAGATCTACTAAATACATGGGTGAATGCAAGGAACGAGATGATGTGACGACCTACACCTATAGCAAAGCAGCATGCACTGCACCTACAGGCACTGCACCTGCCGCCCTGCCGGTGGCCATCAAGAGGGTCTCCAAGTGTTCTCGGCAGGGCTGGAACGAGTTCATGTCGGAGGTAAGGATCATCAGTCGTCTCCGGCACCAGAACCTCGTGCTGCTCGTCGGCTGGTGCTACGTGGACAACGACGACCTCCTGCTCGTCTACGACCTGATGCACAACGGCAGCGTGGACAGTCACCTCTACAACCCAAACAAGAAGCTGGCGTGGGGGGTAAGGTATCAGATCGTGCTCGGGCTCAGCTCGGCGCTCCTGTACCTGCACCAGGAGACGGAGCTGTGTGTCATGCGCCGCGACATCAAGCCAAGCAACGTGATGCTGGACGCGTCGTTCGCCGCCAAGCTCGGCGACTTTGGGCTGGAGAGGGTGATCGAGGACGGCCGAAGGTCACGGACGACGGCGGCGGCGGGCACGACGGGGTACGTGGACCCGGAGTGCCTGGCCACCGGCCGGACAAGCGTGGAGTCCGACGTGTATAGCTTCGGCGTCGTGCTCCTCGAGATCGCCTGTGGCAGGTGCCCCGTGGTGACGCTGCCGAACGGGAGCACTGTCCAATTGGTGCAGAGGGTCTGGGACCTCCACGAAGCCGGGATGGTTTTGGAGGCCGCTGACGCGCGGCTGGACGGAGAGTACAACGTCCAGGAGATGGAACGCGTGCTCGCCGTCGGGCTCTGGTGCGCGCACCCGGACCGGAGCCAGAGGCCGGACATCAGGCACGCCCTCAACGTACTGCGGTTCGACGCGCCGCTGCCGATCCTCCCGGCGAAGTTGCCGGCCGTTGCAGCACACCTTCAGCCTGTGACCAATGCGTCGTTTGATTCTGCAACCACCAGCTGCGGCGCACTTGTAATCAGTGCAGCCGGCTCCAACGCCCGCGGCATTAAGCTGGTTTGACAGAATAATGGCAATAGGGGAAAAATTCTTGCGTTTACAACTTTACGTCTGCCCTGCATCTCTTTAAGCCGGCGCCCTTCTACAGATCAGCTTCTGATTCGGCTGGATGATATGGCTGTTTATCCTCACCTCGGAGGTGTATCATTTCCTTCATCCCCTGCTTGAAAGGTTTTAAATAGATGACTAGCTAAGCTATTTAACGGTGGCCTCCTCTGGTAATTATACAAAATTATGGCGGATAGTAGTATTTGGTTAAAAAAAACATAGGAATTTTCAATTAATTGTGCATATAAACATAGAACTAAGGCCCCGTTTAGATCCAAAATTTTTTAGATTTTAGCTACTGTAGCACTTTCGTTTTTATTTGGCAATAAGTGTCTAATTATGGACTAATTAGGTTCGAAAGTTTCGTCTCGCGATTTCTCACCCAACTGTGCAATTAGTTTTTTTTTCGTCTACATTTAGTACTCCATGCATGCGCCGCAAGATTCGATGTGACGAGTACTGCGCAAAATTTTTTAGGTTTTGAAAGGCATCTAAACGGGGCCTAAGATCATCTCTAGCAAGATCACCAACTCCCCCAATAAAATTGTATTGGGGGTACACCAGCTCTCCAGAGACAGATCGGCTAGGAGAGCGGTACCAAATGCAACCTTACATACATAATGCGCAAGGGAGAGCGTTGGAGAGTGTATTTTCCACACGTATGTGTGGCCATTTTGCAGTAGGAAGATTTTCGGCGTGAAGATTCGTGTAGTCAACTCCTTCCCTCCTCAGGTGGGGACTGGGGAGGGGCATTGGGTGGGGACGCCAGACAGGGACAAGGGTGCTTCAAGTTCCCAGACAAGGACCATGGTTCGCAAATCGACGTTTAGACCAGGCAACCATATATAGGGTTGGTTTCTCCGTGACACCCTAACATTTCTGTCACATCAAATGTTTAGACATATGAAGTATTAAATATAGATTAATTACGAAACTAATTATATAACTTGTGATTAATTTACGAGACGAATCTTTTAAGCCTAATTAGTCCACGATTTGACAACGTGGTGCTACAGTAAACATGTGCTAATGACGAAATTGATTAGGCTTAAAAATTCGTCTCACAAATTAGCCTCCATCTATGTAATTGGTTTTTATAATTAATCTATATTTAATGCTCCTTATTAATATCTAAACATTCGATATGACCTGAATTTTAGAAGGGAAACACCTCCGTAAGCGGCGCCCACGACGGCGGTAGCGCTGGACAATGACAATTGCACTGTGGAGTGGTGTGGAGAGACCGTTTAATTTTCTTTACCAGGCTTCCTCAGTCCTCACTGCTTTGCTGTCAACTTCACGGTTGGGCATCTCATGCTAGTCCTGGCTGAGAAATCGGATTAAAACGATAGTGATAGGAGCCTAAACATGATTCAAGCCAAACGCAGGCCAGCAATGTCGACGGATTTAACCAAATCACATTTGACATGGTCCAAAGCCACAATTGAGTAGAGTATCTGTTGGACTGCTACGTACTGCTTTACAGCCAAGACATCCATTGAGACAAGAAGACTAGTACACTTCTCCATATTAGCTTACAGACCTTTCTGACCACTCTTGTGAAAACGTCCAAACGAATCCTGAACCCTGCAAGAAGCTCACAGCTGTTCCAGTGCCTTGAGATTTTTTTAAAAGTAATTCTAAAAATAACACTGCTGAACTTTTTTTTTCAAAACTAACCCGTGTGGCCGCGCTAATCTCCCTGGCGCGGCCAAATAAACCGTTCTAAGTTCTAACACGCCACCTAGCGTGGCGCAGCCAGGCCCGTAGATTGACAGGAGCAAGGTGGGCAAGTGTTCAGGGCCTCCAAAATTTAAGGGCCTCCAAATTTACAGTAAGTACTAATAAATAATAGCTAATCTTTTAAATAGAAAAATATGTAGCATATTCAAAAAGGGCTTGAAAGTTGCAATCTCTGGTTTGTTAATTGGATCAACTCACCAACGTAAGGCCCAATGACTATGTCCACCAGCCTGCTTCGCAACTTAGCTTCCCGGGATGTTCATTTTTCTCTTTACCATTTTGCTTTCTCGTGCCACGTACGATACTGCTATGCTAGCTATTAGGGATGCTAGTGTGTTATGTGAGTACTACTTTTACTCTTTTAGCATTAACATTTGATCTGTTCTTAGTAGTGTAAGACCCATATATATCATGATACTTTATAAGTAAGTGAAAGTATACTTTGATTTTTCTCGAATTTTTGAGCCCCACCGTGTATTATGTTCGGGGGCCTCTAAATCCTAGGTACGGCCCTGGGCGCAGCAGGGGCGCCACCGTGGCATTGCCAGATTCTATATGATGCTTCAAGTCCCTCAGGAAACTCGTACTCCATTGAGAGAAATTCACGTCAAGTGCCCAAAGCTGACGTCGCTGCCAGAAAGCATTCGTGGCCTTACTGAGTTGAAGGAACTAAGGATAGCTGACTGCCCAGCACTATCAGAGAAGTGCCAAGGAGAGGACAAGTACAAGATAGCTCATATTGCAGAGGTCAAATTCGAGTAGAGGAAGCTTCACGCCTCAGCCTTGTGCTGAGACTAGTATCAGGGCGCGCGCCTTCGCACGCCCGTGCAGCAGTATCAGGGAGCGACTACATATCTTCCGGATGATTTTATTTTAGTCCATCAATCAGATTTATATCCAATCATTACATGACGCCTAGTTTCCTGAAAGCAGAGCAAAATCTGGTAGATAAAGGAAGGCAATTACACCCAGATTTTATAGAAAAATAAAACAATAAATAGTGAATGAAATTACAACAATCGACAACCAGATCTAATCAAATATGCGACCTCCTCACGTGTAGCAACAATTCCACCATCAGCTTTACACGTGCAGCAGAGAGAAAATCTTGCAAAAAATAAGTAAGTACTCATTTGAATAAAAGAGATACAAATGAAATGAAAGATAGAATAATCAACATTAATGGAAAATACATTGTTATGGTCAAGTTCACGTGATGAGCTCCATCTAAATTTGATATCTAAAAAATCATACAGTTACAACTTGCAAAAGTTACCATACTGACAAAACTGAGATGTCAATTACTAAAATTATTTACCTATGTACACAAAGAATTAGAGATCAAAAGTACTGAAAAACTAACATGCCGAGATAGCTCCTTCCATTTTTTCTGAACCTACTCACTTGAATACTTGTTCTAGCTGCTAATCAAGAAAACCGGCTTGATGCACTGCTGACAGACAGAGAATAGTGAAACTGAGTATATGCAATTTAATGGTGATAAAGCAGAATTTCTACTGACACAAAAATATTGAAACACTGACACTCAAAATACATAATAGAGTATTTACTATTGCATGAACGTGACCTCCACAATTTTAAGCATCCTGATGCACCATCCCAACTGCATCACAGTACTCCGAATATTTTACTTCTATTTAGTTACTGAACAGAGTTTTTGAAAGCTGAACCAAACTGTAAGTACAAAACAAAAAAACTGCTAGGCAGAGGTTCAAACCTCTTAGCTGCAGTTAGCCACGGCAAAGGGAAAAAAACCAGTTGCAACCAAATCAAAGGATTTGACTAATATTGCTGTTCTTCTTACCTAAAAGACGGGAAGCAGCTAACATGCCCATGAAACCGCTACACCCCAACATAAAAAATAAGAATGAACTCAAAACTTATTAACTGAAACTAATAGCAGCATTTACCTTGCCTGAACTAATAGGAACAGTAACTGTAGCATGAAAGGGATATCAAATGTTTCTCTATAGAGTCAATCTTAAAAAAAAAAGAATCAGTGTACAACTCTAAGTAGGAATCAACTCTAAGTTGTCGTTATCCTCGTGACCTGTTTTTTTGTTGTGCTGGTTCCCCTCATCACCTGTTTTTTTTGTGTTGGTTCCCACTCATATGTGTGTACAAATATCTGTCTTAGTATACAAAGAACCTACACTGTAGAAAGAACAGAAAATTTTGCTCAAAATCAGGAATGTAGACTGCCATGCTAGCACCCATACCAAAAAACCAACTAATAAGGTAAGGGTAGACTACCAAAGTGTAGGACAGATCTATTGGCAATTCACTAACAAATTGAATAAACTATGTGAACCAAGACAAACTGATCTTGCCAATTTTGATCTGGCAACACAGCAACCTATGGGAACACTGAGTGCTTTGCCAAATCAAAATTGGCCAAATGAATGAATAGCGGATTGCCAAACCGAAGATCCGACAATTATTATGTATCCAAATAGTCTGCCTCTGCATGCTTACTAATAATATTAACTTATGGATGCATTGTGAATGGACCTTGACGTTTCAGATAATATTCGCTAAAGTAAGGAGAAAAGAATTTTTAATCACGTACACAAGAAATGACTCTGACTTACAGCAGATAAGATGCAGTTACATGGCTGAGAGCATAAAAGGACTTCAATATTGTGAGGAGCATGTAAAGTGTATCCCTTTCCCGCAATCAAACTTAGACATGAGGAAACACGTACCTGCATTAGTGCAGAAACAAAAGGAACCATGTTGCCTTATCTGCATAACAAATTTTAGTTAACTAACATCAATAGCTTGTTCACCTTGGTCAACCCAAAAGCACAACTTGTAGAAAAGTAAGGTAAGAATTGGTAACCTCAATTCATTGCAAACTATGAATGGATTACCTTTAGCCCCAAAATTTTGACTGCAGGTCAATTTGTACAGAGGAACCTAGCTTCTTTTAAGTCTGTACCATGTACAACAAAAGGAAATTGACAACTTCAAGCAGCAGGCGAACACCACTGATGCAGGCCAACGAAAACCTTTTTCAAGATTCACATGTAGCCGTACAGGATAGGAACAAAAAAAATTATCAGATGTGGGGTAATAATCATATTAATGTGCAGTAATTTGGTTTCGATAAAAGTTTAGGCATACATAAAGTGCTGTCACCTAACTGTGGGCAGCATGGTAAGCTGTAAAATAGAAATAAGAAGAGAACCTATTAGTTTGAAGGAATCACAAATATGAATGGTTTTTATGTTAAACACGTACAACATTTAGCATTAGGTCATGTCTATGAACTGTACAATAGATGGAGAGGAACTTTTTATCTAGATTCATAGGTTAAACGAACACACCTGTGCATAGTCATTGTTGGGACCATAGTGAAGCATTGAAACGGTCCAATTGGAATAGACTGCTTCTCAAGAAGATAGAAGCTGATTGCTTGATGATCCAATTTTTCATTCATAGCAGCATCATGTAAGCAAGTGTTTTTATTGCAGATTTAGTTAATTCGGAGGAACAACAAAACGAGCTAATAATCTAAGCATGTAGAAAAAATCTCCAAGCAGGGTTTGTACCATGACATGCAGTAATGACAATAGCTTAATCTATATTGGCCTTGCCGTTGTAAAGGAACAACCAATCTTCAAATGAACTACAACCAATCCATCGGTAGTTGTGAGTTTTAAACATTTGGTACTAAACGATATGCATTATTGCTAGCTAAAAAGATATGCTGATTATATATGAATTCTAATAGTATTTGCAGGTAGGGAAAAATATACCAGACCAAAGCGTGGCAAGGCAACAGGTAGTTCCTTTGACTTTGTCCGCAGTGCCAATCCTACAAAAAGATTTGTTACGAACTCACTCCAATACTATGAATCTTGACTCTCTGAGGAAAACTCTGTGCACTGCAAAACTGTACAAACGGCAAAGCTCTATTCTCAATATTGAACAGGTATGAAATCAAACTTGAACCCACCACAATAAATACAAATCACAGATGAAACCATGAACTAACCAATTTGAGACAATATGATAGGAATGAACCTGAAAATATATGCTGAATATTTTTTACCTGTGCTGCCCAGGCACTTGATGAACCTGAAAATATGAACACGACGACATTGACCTTCATTAACATAACGAACTGATGTGTACGAAAAGAACTATAGAAATAATGTTTGTGGTCCAATAATAAAAAGCTATGTTATGGAGACAATCATAGATAAGAGTCCCAACTTTTTTAAGCAAATGCAGTGGACTAAATAGCTGATCGATTGGAGTTGAATTTTGTTTTGTGTATAGGATCAGTAATTATTGAAATTGCCTGGGCTTGAAATTGCTTCTCATTCTCATAGTGTGAAATGTACTTAGACTCAGATATTTTAGAATTGTAGATGGTACCATATATTCAAAGAACCACTACATATACATATACCTTGTTTGAGCAGAGTAGCTAAAATGTAAAGGAGAGCTTATAGTCTGAGTTAGATGAAGCGTACACTTAAAACAAAGGAAGGAAAATACATCTCTTCAAGGAGCCTAACTAAAATCTAAAAGAAAAATGAGCCTAGCTAAAATCTGAAAGAAATATGTAGAAATAAAAAAATTGTGTAACACATAACCAGAAATAACATTGTGAATAAGGAAAAGGAAACAAATAGCAACAGAAGGAGGAGGGATGTAAGAAAGATACCTACACATAAAGGATTCATATTGTGCCTACACGGCACATCACAATTTATCTACATGTGAGCTGCATACACAATAATAAATAGGCACAATAAGTTAAATTGTTAAATAAACAAACAGACCTCTCAAATAGTGGAGGAATCACGAATCCAACCTAAATAAAATAGGTTGAAATAGTAATCGAATCAAATCCAACCTACATAAAACAGGTAATCAACCTAAACAAATCAGGTACAAAAAAATGGCTGCTAGGGATTCACTGAACAACACAGCACACCGCACCCATCCAATCGAAGATCCCATAGCCGAAAACAACATTTTGGGTGACGTGGATGTTTGTTTCTGCGAGGATCTGTACGGTAAAAAGAGACAATGTATCTTCACCTAGTTCACGTCGCAGGCCTCCCATGTAGCAAGTGTTAAAATATTCGCAGAGTTAACTTCAGCCACATAGCACTTTGTAAATATTCCCACGCCTAGTCCGGAAGGATAGGTTACTTCACTTCAGCGAACACTTTGACAGATAGAATTAGAAGCCACATTGTGTACACGGAAAAATGGGGAAAGCTAGCAAACATGAAGGCCGGTGGAGTGCTTTGTTTGTAGAGTAAACCATCTCATTTTCGAAGAGTGTGGATCACCTATTTTCAAACCTAAATAGTTACATACAATACAACAAAGAATAAGTCCTAGCTTTTTTGTTTAGAAATCAACCTTATAGAGACATATTGTTTTGTTTTCCTTGGTAGCAATTGAAACTATAAAGGTTAATTATTAGCGTCAACTAAACTATGAACGTTAAAGAATTCCCTTAGCTCTTCTCTTACCCAAGACACATCATGTAGCAAACTATAAACGTTAAATAATAATGTATCAATGTCAACTAATAATGTATCAGTCAAATAACTCCCTTATCTCTTCTCTTAGCAATGAGACTTCGTACAACAAATCACAAAGATATATATATATATATATGTAAAAATATGAAACCAAACTAAGGAACAATGAGAGCATGAATTATTCACTTCTTATATATTATATCAAGAGCATCATCTTTGAAGACCTAATTTGCTAACGAAAATTTAGCTGAATATCCCAAATCGACGTGACCATGTATGGCTCATGGGGCACTTCCCAAATCGAAATTGCTGGTTAAAAAACACAAAAAACGACATCTACAGCCATATCACTGAACAAAGTCAGGGAAGGAGAAGGTGAGGAAGAAGGACAGAGAATTTAGGGTTTGGCCCATCCTTACCTAGGGTTTCGTCGAGCATAGAAGCACATCTGCCAAGGCAATAGGAGGCATCGAGGAGCCCGCACAGAGGATGGGGAAGAGGGAGGGGGTGCCGGGCCCCACCCTCGCCCTGCGCCCGCCGCCGTCGCCCTGCGCCCGCCGCCGTCGCCCTGCGCCCGCCGCCGTCGCCGTCGTTGTGTCACCCACCGCCGGCTCGCGAGGGAAGAGAGGTAAAGGAGGAGGAGGGCTGCTGCCGTGCGGCCATGACCGCCTGGCCGCATGCTCCTGTGGCCGCCCAGCCACGCGCTGCCGTGGCCCGTGTCCGCATCGAGGGAGAGGAAGAGATCGACGGGAGAGAAAGAGAGGATGGGAGAGAAAGAGAATTTGGGAGGAGAAGCAGAAGCCATGTCTATATATATTGATGTGGCTGGATTCGGATGTGAAGCCAAAGATGTAGTGGAGAAGCTAGAAAGAAGGATGAGAAGCACGAGAAGCCGCTCCTGATGGAAGCTGATTTGAGCGATCTGGAGCGACCGCTGTGAGATCCGACGGTGGGAGGAATTTCGGGCGACGTGGACGGTGGTTCCACTCGAGGAGCAGGGCAGGATAAGGCCGCGCGCCTTTGCGCGCGCCGGTAAGGGAATAAGCTCAGGTTTTTGAACGTATAATTCTCATGCCGTATGTAGGGTATGGCCTAAGTAAATCGACATGATAACTCAAATATGGCCTAGAAGTGGGTAGTCTAACTGGCAGTAACTACATAAATAAGCAGACATACTAACCTTCTTTTTCTGATGAATCTCTTCCATGAGCCCTGCGATCCTGACCAATGACTTTCAGGTTGTCAAATGGACACCGGAAAGCTTCAAATGCCAAGTAACAGATGAAATTTCAAATCACTTTGCAGACAGAAGTGTCATCATGGTGCATGAGTATGTGAACTGTGAAGCGTGAACTGCACAAACCACAACCACTGACCTAATGTGTCTCCTCATACATTCAGCTAGGAGAGCATTGTGTTTCGTCACGCCTTCAGATAGGAGAGCTTCATTATGCTCCCACTGTCAAACTACATGGTAGGGAAACGAAACCGATAGAACAAGAACCTGAATGACGGGATAAAAAACAAAATGATCAAGGTTTAGCCGGCTTGATGTGGTAGCCCAATGAAGTTCAGCACAGTTCAATACAGCATACTGCAGCTGTCCCTACTAATTCAGATCTAGAAACTTAGCACAGAGATTTAAAACAAAGTAAATAGAGGTGGATCACACGTAGACATTTGCCTTTCAAGGCTGCAACGATTATAAAGTGAAATGTTATTTTCTGACCAAAGCAGACTATTAAAGAGGATTCGTTCGTCTGTGACATGGCTAACTCTAGCGACTAATAATCGCGAGAAGTTAGGAACGAAATTTGCACTACATAAGTTGGCGATTTTACAGGTGAACCAAAGTAGGCAGATTGACCCTGGCAACGCTAGACTTTGAAACCATCTAGAGAAGTGACATGGCTAACTCTAGTGAATGATAATCGCGAGAAGTTAGGAATGAAATTGCCACTACATAAGTTGGCGATTTTACAGGTGAACCAAATTAGACAGATTGACCTTCAACGCTAGACTTTGAAACCAGCTAAAGAAGATGTTGAGATAGATGAGCCTCCATACCTTTGAGACATGCAATCAAATAGGCTATTCATCTGTGATAGCACTGAGCATCAGCTGAGTTGCATCGTCTGCGTCTTCGAGCCGGCAAAGCACTCCTATTCCCCAGGGAGTAATCTGAAGAATGGCAACAACCATGGGTAACAAAAAAAAATGGGTTTCTTAGCTTGTTTTAGTACAAATGGTAGAAGACTGTAACTCCTTTAGAAACTGGGGAATAAGGAGTGGTAAGCGGGCTGTTAAGTTGGGCTGCTATGTTGCTACAGTTGATAGGGATTGTGCGCACATGCGAGGAAGCGCAAACAGTAACATGTGTGCATGTGCTGGACAAATATCTGTGGCAACTTGGCAGGGGGGTTACGATCTAACAAATGATGAAGAGAGAACGGATAACTGTAGCAACTTGACCAATTTTCCTCCTGGAAATGGCGCAGCACAGGTGATGCTTGAACCATCTGTTTAAGCAGCATAGATTGATTGTAAGGAAACTATTCTGATATCACGAAACTATTGTACTAAAAAGAAAGGAGGCATGGACTCTGTTAGATTCATTGCCTATGCAGAAGATAACTATTAAGTTTGTTAAACATGAAGACTGACTAATATAGCCAAAAGCTAAAACAAACGGGCCACTGTGAAGATGGTTCAGGCGCATTACTTGCTGTAAAATGTAATGGAAAATAGTTTTACCCGGCGAAGAAACTGTGCAATTTGGTGCTTTTAGGACTGTCCATAGCACCAAAAAATCAATACTCCTGCAAAGGCATAGTAAACTAATATTTAATCTCTTGCTTGAAACAGAACTCAAATTCTAAGAATAGGTGAAAAAAGTTCGGTGAGCGATGGGAGCTTAGAGGAACTGAGGATAAGATCAGGACAACGACACCACTTCAGTCAGGATTAAAGCATGAAACAACACTAACTAAATGCCCACAGAAGGTCATATAGAAGCTGTTATGAACTGCATGGATCATGAGACCTTAGATGCATGGGTCAGGAATTCGAAAACTTGCAGAAGCTCATATAGGAACAACTTACACAACTGAATGACTACTCCATAATGATCGAAATGTTTTATCGGACCTCACATTCGCAAAATCACCCTTGCATTTTAAGCACTGAAGATTAAAGGCTTTTGTGCGTTACTCCAGAAAGAGAACGAAAAGGAAATCTGGGGAAAAAAAAGAAAAAAGATAGTAACTTACGTAGCAAAAGTTTTGATCCCGAATTCACCATAACTTGGGCATATTTAATGATTTCCAGGTAGTTTCAAGCAGCAGTTCAGAAGAAACAGAAGTTAGTAAACTGTGGGTATATAACTAAAGAGGCCCTAAACAAAATCTTTAAAAAAAAAGATAGTAACCTATGTAGCTAAAGTGCTGTTCCTAAATTCACAAAAACTTGGGCACCGTGAATTTGTTCCCAGTTTTTTGAAGCTGCAATAGAGAAGAACCAAAAGTAAATAAAAGGTGGGTATACAACTAAAGCCCTCAGTGTGCATCTTTAAAAAATAAATAAGATAGTGACCTATGGAGCTAAAGTGTTGTTCCCAAATTCACAAAAACTTGGGCATTGCTAATTTGTTCCAAGTTATTTGAAGCTGCAACTGAGGAGAAATTGAAGTAAATAAAAGGTGGGTATACAACTAAAGCCCTCAGTGTGTGCGCCTAGCTGCATCTGGGGAAAAAAATGTGGGGCTGAGCACCAATTGAGAGAACAAATGGCCTTGTTATGGAACTGTTAAATTCAGCTCTAGATCATTTACCCCGAAATTCCTTGATCTACATCATTTTTGGAGAGGAAGCAGAAATAACAATCAGAATTATGAGGTAAGCAAGTAAATTAAAGACCTCCAAATTTACAACCAAAGACACATATATTGAAGTAAATAAAAAAACAGTAAAGAAAATTAATCTTTGGACAACCGGTTACCAAGCGACATCTGCTATCAGCTGAAGAAAGCCTCAAGCGGTTTCATACATAAGACACATGCACGGGAGAAGTTAGTTGCCAAAAAAAAGAGCTCTTCCATAACTTCACAAAATCTGCCTGTAGAAGCCTGGAGCAGTAGAGTAGAATGACAGATAAACTATTACACCTGTAAGTGGCATGAAAATCAACAAACACATTTCTAACATAAAGGATAAAACTGAGAAAGGAAACTAAAGCATGTAATTGTTAATACAGGAAGTATAATCTTCAGTGTAGTCCTGAGAGAAGGCAAGACCATAACCAGTTAGTTTAGCTCTGAAAGTAAGGTGCTTAGAAGACAACATACAAATAGTGCCAACTAATGATTCCATTGGAAAACTGAGACTCAATATATCAATAAGCGAGGAGCCACGTATTTCATAGTTCATACAACTGCACACCAAAGAAAGGAGATTTAGCACAATCTGTGCACACATTGAAAACAATCACGTAGATCAGGCACTAAAAACAGTTGCATTAGCTCGTGCTAAACAGAGCGAAACTCCCAGAACTTTTTTCCCTGGGCCAGTTTGGAGCCATATTTGCACAAACAAGGTCTATGCTGCGAGATGTGAGCTTCATCCAGATAGAGAAAGTGAGGGCAAGAGAGAGGCGAGCTGGGAGCTTACCTCATCGTCCACGCAGCCACCGCTGTTGTCGTTGGCAAGCGTCTCCACGCGGAAGCAGGGCACCACGGCCAGGGGTGGGGTCGGCGCTGGGCGCTCACGACCTCGAGCACGGACAGCTAGGGTTTCCTGTAGCACACGAGCACACACAGAGCAGAGGGAGGAGGCATCACCGAGGGGCAGCCACGCCTACGGCCACCGGCTCGCCCGCTTGCGCCGCGCCGTGGCCGGGGACGGGCACCACAGCCCCGCGCTCTGGCAGCGCCTCGCGCTGTGAGCGGGCGGTGCCGGCACGGCCGGCACGGCGCGAGGCCAGGGGAAGAGGAGGAGGGGGAGAGGAGGAGGAGGAGGAGAGGAGGAGGAGGAGGAGGTCGGCCGCAGCCGCCGTGCCCGCCCACGCCGTCGCCGCCCCTGTCCGCGTGGAGATTGAGAGGGAGAGGGAGAGAGCGAGGGGTGAGGGAGAGAGGAAGTTGGGAGACGAATCTGGAACGAGAAGTGGGAGCCCAAGTATATATTTGCCAGGCCAGATTCGGATGATAAGACAGGGAAGCCGAGACGAAGCAGCTGAGAAGCCGGATAAAGCAGGAGAAGCTGCTTCCGACGGAATCCATTTCGAGTGTTTTGGACCGTTGATCGGCAGATCAGACGGGCGCAGGAATTTCGGGCGACGTGGACAGGGCTCCTGGCGGAGGAGCATGTACGGCTTGTGTAGGTAAATTATCGATCTCGCATACATGGTGATATCCTTTTTGCTACTGTTTCTTTCTGTTGCGGCTAACATACTGTGCCCGTGTTTATTAATTCGATTAAGTCCACTTTTGGCCCCTTAACTATTGGGTTCGTCTAATTTTGACCCTTAACTACAAAACCGTCTAATGTTCGTACCTCAACTGTCAAAACCGTTCAATTTTAGCACCTGGGCACGAGCGATGTTGTTTTGTCCAACGTGGAGCGGGTTTGACCATGCCACGCTGGGGTTGACCACCACATAGGACGCCAACCTTCATCTCAGTGACATGTGGGGCCCATGTGTCACCCACTCATCCCCTCCCTCTCCATCCTCCAGCTCCAGCGCGGACAGGGACTGCGGCTTAGGCCAGCGGCGCCGCGGAGACCGTGGCGTCCGTGCTACGAAGCGCGGACAGGGAGGCTGTCGTGCGGGTGCTGGCGGCAATCATGACGTTCGACTACATCAAGGAGCAGAGCAAGAGGCGCGTGGCCACGGCGCTTGCCGCCGACACGCCGTCCGCGGCCGCGTCCATGGCGTGCGTGCGGCGGAGCGGGACCTCGCTGGAGGCGCGGGTGGATGAGACGAGGCTGGTGGAGTCGCTGCTTCGCAGTGAGGCGGCGGTCCTAGGCGCGCGGGCAGTGATGGAGAAGTCCGAGGAGCTGGTCGACGAGCCGACCCGCCTCGTGTGCCCTCCGGATGACGAGAAGAGGGGCGGCGGCCTGGACAGGAAGGCTGTGGAGGTAGGGCTGACGTGCCTGGCGACCATTATGGCGATGCGGCGCGCCCTCGCTGAGATGGTCCGGTTGGGCGCCGTGCCCGCAGTCGTGCGCATCCTGGAAACCGACGCCGGGTCACCGAGCCAGGCGCTCCGCGTGCTGGAGGCCGCGGTGGGGAGCACCAAGGGCCACGCCGCGGTGTGCGAGTTCGCCAAGATGGGCGGCGCCGAGGCTGCGGTGTCACCCACTCGGCAGCACGGACGCCACGGCCTCTACGCTCCAATTCCCCTCTCAAATTTGCGATGTACCCAATCTCTTTCTCCAATTCCTCACGAACATCGTAGCCTTGGGTCCTGAGCTCGCTGCTGGGCATGGTCCCGTCATGGATCATCCTCTATTAAGCTTACTAGAGCCATTCTCATCGCCGGCGGCCGCCATTGGCACCGAGCTCAAGCTCCGCCGCAACCAACCCCATCTCGCCAACCGCTCCGCCTGCCTATCGAGACAACAAGAGCCTTCTACAGAACAGTGGTGAGCCCTAGTTCGTCCTCGCCCCCTCGCTTAGCCCGGTGTAGCCGCCGCCTCGTCTAAACACGACAGTGTCGCCGCTGCTGCCATAGACCTGCGCACTGCCGGGCCACGCCAAGCCGCCGGGGCTGCTACTATCGGCGCCCTAGGGCCGTGTGACCCCCTCTACAGCCGCCACGCATGCTTCGGCCATCTCGGCCGCCGCTGGTGCGGACCTAGCCCGCCCGCAGCGGGGCCAAGCTCGCCTGTCCGGATGCTGCTGGAGCTAGAGGAAGGAGAGGAAGGGGTTGAGTGGTTGACGCATGGGTCCCACATGTCACCGAGATGGAGGCAGACATCCTACGTGGCTGTCGACGCCAGCGTGGCATGGTCAAATCCGCTCCACGTTGGACAAAACAGCCCTGCTCGTGCCCAGGTGCTAAAAGTGAACGGTTTTGAAAGTTGATGTACTAATATTAGACGGTTTTGTTGTTGAGGATCAAAATTAGACGAACCCAATAGTTGAGGTGCTAAAAGTGGACTTAATCCTTATTAATTTTTATGACTTGTCTACTGCAGGGGTTGTCGGGCGTATAGCAAGATTCATTCGATTCAGCAGGGTAAGCATTGCCGAAACTCTAATTGTAATGTAGTATGTTGGATAAGAATCATAAGATATGTGCTTGCATACCAGTGATTGTTCTTATTTCGTCTAGCATTTAACTGTAGAGAGATCAGAGCTAGCTCGTATATGTACGCACATCTATCAGTCCAGATGAAGCAAAAGCTTCTGTCCACGACTACAGTCTACACTTGCTTGGTACGCACATTCTGCTTGCACTGGACATACTTGCAAGTTTGTTTCTCAGTACAAACTTTCCAGACATTCAAACGAGAGGTTCATTTTTTTATTACCAGCAGAACAGACCGTCGTGGATAACATGCCACCCTTCCCCTAGAGAAATATCCAGGATCAGCCCAGGCCTCGCTCTCATCTTTTTTTTTCTAGAACATGACTTCACTTGTATTTCATTAAGTAGAAGATGTTGTTAAACAGTTACAACAACAGGCATCCAGGTAATCCCAAGATTACCAAGACCCCCAAGCACCCGATACAAGAAAACAAGAAAACAAGCAAGAAAGGCGGAAGGGAGAGGACCCTCAACCCCAGACCTAACCGACTGAACCTGCAGGCGCAAAAGCTGCCCACTCAGAAGACGAAGCCGTGGTGGCAAAGCATCCACAGAAAGACCAAGATAACGGCGACAACAACGACTAGGTAGCCGTTGTGATCAACCGGACGACTGCATCGACAACTCCAACAGCGACCAGTAGCCACTGTGAACCGAGCGACTGCAGCGGCAACATCAACAACGACTAGGTAGCCTCTGTGAACCACGCGACTGTGGTTTTCAAGTCAACAGCGACCAGGTAGCCGCTGTGTCCAGCCGAGCGACTGCAGCGGCAACATCAACTGAGGCAGGGCAGACCAATGCGAACAGTAGAATGAGGCACATGCAGGCACAGTATAGAGGAGCGACATCCGGCGAACGGCGTGGGAAGAGCAGGCGGAGTGCATCAACGAAGCATTCAATAAGGGAATAACATCTGCGGACACCAACTTCGTTGGGAGAGGCACCCGAGAGGAACTTTCGTCCCCAAACTTGCCCCAACAACCCCCAACGACGAGCAGAAATTGACGACGCCTCCAAGAAGGTGACGACACTGGCGCGCCACCGTCGTCGGCCCAAGGCAAGAAGCCTGGCGGGATTTTCATCCGAAGATTGCTCGCTAGCCACGGCAGGCCAGATCCAAAGGGCGCCCGTCGTAGGCGCCAGACCCACAAAATGCAGCATGGCCACTGCAGCCGTGGACACTGGCAAGGCTAGAGGGGGCACGGCCTGGCCGCCGCGGCACGGCGATGATGCGGATCTCCACGAACGCCACCTTGGCAAGCTGCGTCCCTAGCCTAGCGGGCTACAGCAGCCCGAAGGAGATAGACCCACAGGCAGCCGCTCCCGGTGACTCACCACCACCGGTCTCGGCGCAAGGGCGAGTCAGGCCATCGTCCTCGGCCCCCGGTAGCCGACCGCCGACCCGGATCTGGCCGGCCTTTGGCAACCGTGAAGAAGCCCGGACAACTCAGATCTTGAGCCCCCAGCGTGCCAGCTCCGAGGAGGCGCCGGATCTGGCACCTGGAGCCCCGGATCCGGCCGGCCGGTCGGCCAAGCTCGTCGGAGTCGAAGAGGGTAGGGGGAGACGGGTGAGGGGGAGGGAAGATGGCTGCGTGCAGCACCTTTGTTCAGGGCCGCGCGCTGGCCGCCGCCGCAGCATGCCAGAGGGCGGCGACGGCGACCGGAGGAGGTGCGTGGAGGGTGCGTGTTACACTGTAAATTATTTACTAAAACATATTATGAGCATCATGTTTATGTGTTAATGCATGTAATAAAGTGTGTAGATCAAATTCCGTAACTCGAAACGATCGACAGAAATACGAAACAAAAGTTTATTTGATAGTTATGTTGTATTACTTAGGGTTCAAAACCATTTTTTATTAAGTAAAAGTGCTATAAAACATATATGTGACACCTTAATAAAGTTTGAAGTACACATTTTGTAGAAGATAGTGCAACTTTTGTTTTAACGTTATAGTAACGCTAGATAATATTTCTAATAGCTTGGAAATCGAATTTGAAGCAAACCAACCCAAGACTTAGTCAATTTCTTAAGTCTGAAAATAGGTTGACAAAGCTATGTTTGGTAATTTTTGTAGAGAAATTGGGTTAAGGAGTGGTGTTGTATTATAGTTTGTTTTAATAGCTTATTATATCCTCTAAGGCATACCAAAGGTGGTTTGGGGATTGGATCAACGGTTTAGATTTGTCGAATGCTTTAAAAACCATGCACAACACATTCTCGCACTGTTTCCTCACGTGGGCGCGGTCACCGCATCTCTGGGACGTGATGTCGTAGCCTCGGGCGCCCCGCTGAAAGCTCTAGTTTGGTTTTAGTTAATTGATGAAACCCTAAGTGCTAACCTAGTTTATCAAGATGATCATGAGATAGGTAGCACTGCTCCAAGTGATGAAGCGATGATGAAGATCATGACAATGGTGATGGCCTGGTAATGATCAAATGCTTGAACTTGAAAAGAAGAAATTGAAAAACAAAAGGCTCAAGGCAAAGGTATAAAATGTAGGAGCCATTTTGTTTTAGTGATCAAGACACTTAGTGAGTGTGATCACATTTAGGATAGATAGCCGTACTATTAAGAGGAGTGAAACTCATATCGAAATACGGTTATCAAAGTGCCACTAGATGCTCTAATTCATTGAATATGCATTTAGGATATAGTGGAGTGCTAACACCCTTGAAAATATTTGTGAAAATATGCTAACACATGTGGACAAGGTGATACACTTGGTGGTTGTCACATTTGAACAAGGGTGAAGGAGATAGAGATGAAAGAGGGTCAGTGTCGCTGCTTATGCAGTGATCGGACGCTGGTCTCTGGTGGACCGGCGCGTACGATCAGGCATGGCAGTGAAGTCCTAGCGTCGGTCTAGTGACCGGACGCTAGGTCTCGGACTGATCGGACACTGGAAGGCTACGTCTGGTCCAGCTAACATGGCTGCACAGTGATCAGGCTGGCTGACCGGACGCTGTCTGTGTCCGGTCAAGGTCGACCGGACGCGTCCGGTCGAAGAAAATCGGTTTTGGGAGCTTACTGGAAATGACTGGACGCTGGGGGTTCAGCGTCCGGTCACTTGTGCCGGAGCGTCCGGTCATGTCATGACCGTTGGGATCTGGCGGCTTCAGTTGAACACAGTGTTACACGTGGCTGTCATCGGGCGACCAGACGCTGAGGTCCAACGTCCGATCAACCTGACTGGAGCGTCTGGTCACCCCGATCAGTGCCCAGTGAAAGGGTACAATAGCTCTATTTCATGGGGGCTTCTATTTAAGCCCCATGGCCGGTTCAAGCTCACTCTCTTAGCCATTTGCATTGGCATAGCAACATTGTGAGCTTAGCCAAAGTCCTCTCACTCATCTCCATCATTGATTATCATCATTGTGAGATTGGGAGAGAATCCAAGTGCATTGCTTGAGTGATTGCATCTAGAGGCACTTGGTATTCGTGTTGCGCTGTGGATTTCGCTTGTTACTCTTGGTGGTTGCCACCACCTAGATGGCTTGGTGTAGCGATGGAGGATCGGCACGAGTTGGTGATTGTTCGTGGCCGTCTCCGGTGATTGTGAGGGGAGTTGTACCTTCCCCGGCGGAGTGCTGAAAGGTAACTCTAGTAAATTGCCCATGTCATTGAGTTACCTCACTTGTGGGTAGGTTCTTGCGGTGTCCTATTGTGTGGATGAGGTTTGTGAAACACCTCTTAGCCGCCGAACCACCAAGTGTTTTTTGACACAACGGGAACTAGCGTGTTGGCAAGCACGCGAACCTCGGGAGAAAATCGGTTGTCACTTGCCATTTGGTATTCTCCCGGTGATTGGTATATATTCATCTTGTGATTGGTTCATCCCTCTACACGGTGGTATAATCACCCTAGCCACTCATTTATATTCTTGCAAACTAGTTGTAGCAAGCTCTTTAGTGTAATTAGAATTGAGAGATTGCTTTGCTATTCAAGTTTATTTAGTGGAGCTCTTTAGAGTAGCTTGATTGAGAGCTCTTAGTGAGTAGTATCATAGCAAGTTGTGTGTCTAGCTATCATTGCAACTAGAATTGTTAGATAGGTGGCTTGCAACCCTTGTAGAGCTGGAGCAAGTTTGCATTTAGCTATTTGTCATACTAATCAAATTGCTCTAGTTGATTTGTAGATTTTTAAATAGGCTATTCACCCCCCTCTAGCCATATTAGGACCTTTCACCCATGCGCGTGCACTCTGCTGTGCTCGATCAGCCTGGCCGCACAGTGCTGTTGCCACGCGGGCCCGGTGCCCTGGCCGTCGTGCCGCCCTGACGCGCGGGCGTCCCATCCCAATGTCGCGTTGCTGCTCTGCTGCTATCGCTGTCTCGCGTCGCAACACGGCTACTGCTGTCGTCGCGTCTTCTCGCACAACGCGCTACGTCTTTGGCCATGTTGATGCCACCGCACATGGCCGTGCATGCCGTTGCCACACCATTGATGGCACTGCGGCGTGCGGGCCATGCCGGTCGCATGTGTGTGTGTCTATCGGCTAGTGCCTAACCGCGGGTTGCACCGATCGCGCCAACCGTGTCCAGCCAAGCATGATCGGGCTGAGTCTGGACCGAGTCCCCCTACCTCCCGTCCGCCCGCGTTCCCCTACCTTTTCCCCTACCACGCCGGTGTGCCACGACAACGCCTAGACACGAGAGGCGCCTCTCATTAATTCCACATGCCTGCACATGTGCTCTCTTGTCCTCTTACCGCCTGAGCCACCCATAGTCTTGAGGACGGCCGGTCGGGCTCCAATTTGGTGTTTTCGCCCTAGCGAGCCGTTAAGGCCACGCTTGGCCATGGGCGTGGACAACTCGCTCGCCATTCACCCACTGTCCAATTCGCTGAACCACTACTTTCGCCTAGCTCTTTCCTTTGCCCCACGCACCTCAACCCAGTAGCTACTAGCTCGCCTTCGTTGTTGACGCATCCGTGTCACCGCAGTGCGCCTCCACCAAGCTCGCCCGCATGTGGCCGACTTCCCTCAGCTGCCCTCTGCCCCAACCGTCACTTCGGGCAAACTCGCGGTGCGTCATTGTGGGGGTATTAACCCCTATACCCTTATGGCTAGGCTTGGGCTGGCCTAGACTAGGGGGACCGGCCCACTATAAGACGACGCGTGGCCCGGCCAATTTGCTTGGAGTCCTGCGTAAGGAATCAAGACAGACTTGGAGATCAAGCAAGATCCTAGTCGGTTAGAATAGGAATCTTTATCCGGCCACCTATGGCAATTGTAACCAGTTAGGATTCGTTTCCAGATCTGTAACCCTACCCCCCAGACTATATAAGGCAGGCAGGGGACCCTCTCAAAAACATCTCTCATTGACATATAGCAATACAATCAGACGCAGGACATAGGTATTACGCCCTCATGGCGGCCGAACCTGGATAAAACCTCGTGTCTGTCTTGCGTCACCATCTTGTTTGTAGCTTGCGCATCTGTCTGCCGATAATCTACTACCTTGAGCATACCCCTAGGTAGACTGCCGACCATATTTCATCGACAGTGGCGCGCCAGGTAGGGGATGTGTGTACTGCTCTCCAGACAAACAAGATGGTCATCATCCCTAGTTCCATGGCTACGCTGAACGGCCTCACGTTCATCATCGGCCAGATCACCTGGACCACTGGCTCCGACGACTTCATCGTCATGACCACGGAGGAGGCGTGGATTCAATCTGCGTCGACCACTGCTTCATCTGCATCGGCTATGGCTCTGACTACAGTGGATCTGGCTCCAGCCATGCCAGCATCGTCTTCAGCCACGCCGACAACCCATCGTCCGCTTCCTCGCTACAAAGGGAGGCAGATCGACAACACCGACCTGCTCGACTCCATCAATCGGGTCGGCACCAAACTTGCCGAAACCCTAGCTATGGTAAGTTTGATTCAAAGTCAACCTAATGAGTAGGTAACCACTACCCACAACAGATCTACCCGACTAGCTCGGGCCAGTCATCCCACATGACTCGGTACGGATCTCGTGGTCACATCTACTCCTGAAGGGCGCAACGTTCGTCGCTGGCTAGCCCCCGCGACTGGTCTCCGGCTCTCTGAGTACGAAGCCTCGATGGAGAACTACCAGGCTCAGCCCTACGGCCTGCGCAACTTCATCAACATGGTCCGAATTGAGGAGTATCAAGAAGGATCGGTCCACATAGTTCAAGAGGGTGGCTCAAGCTCCTTGTCCGGCATCGCATCTAATGCCTTCGTCCACACCGAGCTCCAGCATCATGACAATGAAGGCATTGAATATGATCTGGATATCCCAGGCCACGCCCTAGGGTTCCCACGATTCCCATCCTTTCCACCAAGGCGAGGAGACTTGATCAATGTTGTCAGTAATGACGAACCACCGGCAGTTGGCGAAACAGAACAAGAAAGGCTAGCACGCGAAGCACGCAATATTGATCGGTTTAATCGTCGACAAGTCCAAGCCGAGGCAGAAGAGGAGGCATGATGCATAAGGGTCTAGCCACGTGACCTTAATGATGCCTTTGACAGGGTGGGGGACAAGTAGGTCTTCAGGACTCCAAGCGCCAACATAGCTGTTGCTATGGCGACAATGCAACGACTACCCAATACCCCAGAAATCCAGGCAGTTCATGATGATATACAAGCTTACCTGACGGCTGCTATGGCTCAGACCGTAGAGATTGTAAATCAAGCTCGAGCTCCATCCGTCTCAGTCAAATCAAGCCACAGCCGCTAGTACTCAAGTCGCTCACAGCCACCCAACCAACGTGGCTCGCGCAACAACGACCCATCAGACAACCGTCAAGGCGGAAACGGTGGCCATGATGGTGGTCGGGATGACAACCGTCGAGACAACCACGACAATCGTCGTGATAACCTCGGTCGTAGGGTTAACCAGGGTGGCAATTGGGGTCACCGTGATGGCAATATCGATCTCCGCCACTCCCTCGAAGAACGCGATCTGCGCGATCGCATTAACCAAAGAGACAATGATCGTGCATCCCACGAAAGCTATTGCCGTATGGAATATGATACTACCCACAGCCCTCCGGGTTTGAAGCAGTTTACTCCACACCTTCGCCAAGTCATATGGCCTAAGAACTTCAAGCTCAAAAAACTTCAGAAGTACGACGGCAAGGAGAACCCCAAATTATGGGTCATGCTCTATGAAACCACGTGCAGATCAACCATGGCTGACGAGCATGTCATGTCTAATTACTTCCCAGTCGCCGTCGGCCATGTAGGCCACCAATGGCTGGTCAGCTTGCCGGCGAACTACTTTGATTCTTGGCAAGAGCTCAAGTAAGCATTCATCGACAACTTCATTGCTACTTGCGAGCAACCCGGCAACAAATATGATCTGCAGCGGATTCGAGATCACAAAGATGAGCCACTGCGCGAGTACATCCGACGCTTCTCTGAGATGTGCATCAAGGTCCTGTCAATCTCCGATAATGAGGCAATCGAAGCTTTCATCACTGGTCTCCACTTCCACGATGCCCTAAGGGACAAGCTCCTCCGCAAGAGACCTGAATCAGTCACAGCGCTCCTAGCCACTGCTAAAAAATATGCGGATGCCGATGATGCTAAAAAGATAATCATCGAAGCAGCAGCAAGGGTTCCACGCTCCGACCACCCCCCACACCACGATGACTACCGTAGCAACCGTGGTCGGAACGACAATTTTGATCGCCGCAACCAGCGCAATGATTCCCGTGACCACCGCGACCAGCGTAATCAGCGACGTAATCGCCGTGACGATTACAGGGGCAAGCGTGCTCAGGAAGACGACGATGAGGTCAACACCGTTAAAAAAGGTGGCGGACGTCGCAACTACGAAGAAGACTACACCAAAGCATTGAAAGGACCCTGCCAGCTCCATCCCAAGTCAAACCATACCATGGAGAATTGCCATGTTCTCAAATCTATCTACACGCGCCAACAGGCTCCGGATACATCCGACAAGCCTAATGACGCAGGGGAGCAGCGTAACAAGGACAACGATGATGAAGACACAGATCCTCGTCACAAGTACGTCAAGCCAACCGATCGCGTCCACACCATCATTGGGGGCAAAGTGTCCATCAAGACCAAACGAGAACGCAAGCTGCTCGCTCGCGCTTGCTTAAACATGGCCAATGCTGACAACCTCATCGCCGATCCACGGCTCCCTCCTTGGTCTCACCGCGAGATCTCCTTCAGCAGATAGGACCAATGGGCTGCAATACCTGAGCCAGGGCGTTTTCCTCTGGTTCTCGATCCTTGTATCAACAAGGTTCAGTTCGATAGAGTGCTCGTTGATGGTGGCAGTTCCATTGATATACTGTTCAAGAACACTTTGCCAGCCCTGAAGATAACCCAAGCTGATCTCAAGCCATATGAGGCACAGTTCTGGGGTGTTCTTCTCGGACAGAGCTCCATACCTCTCGGGCAGATCACGCTACCTGTGTAATTTGGTACCCCAGACCACTTCCGCATAGACTACGTCAACTTCGTGGTCGCTGACTTCGAAGGCACCTACCATGCTATCCTTAGCAGACCAGCGCTCACCAAGTTCATGGCCATACCTCATTACATGTATTTGGTGCTCAAGATGCCTACTGAGAAGGGGGTTCTAACTCTCAGGGGCAACATATACGCAGCATACACCTGCAAGGATGATAGCTTCAAAATAGCAGAGGCTCACGACCTCTCTATTCGCATGGCCGAGACCAAGTTCGATGCCAAGAAGACCCCAGCCGACCACCTAGAGATCCCAGAGCTCGAGGCCCCACGCAAGAACATCAAGTCCAAAGAGCACAAAGCGATCCAGCTAGTCGATGGCGATCCCAGCAAAACAGCCCTTATCGGGGCCAACCTGGATCCTAAATAGGAAGACGCGCTCGTCAGGTTCTTGAGGAGCAACGTGAGTGTGTTCGCATGGAAACCCACTGACATGCCTGGTGTACCTCGGAACTTGATCGAGCACTCCTTAAATGTCGATGGCAAGGCCAAACCTATCAAGCAGAAGCTGCGATGGTTCGCTCGCGACAAAAAGGAGGCTATTAGGGTAGAAGTTACACGGCTTTTGGCAACCGGATTTATCAAAGAAGTGTATCATCCGGAGTGGTTAGCCAACCCAGTTCTTGTACGCAAAAAGAATAATGAATGGAGAATGTGCGTTGATTACACTGATCTCAACAAACACTGCCCTAAAGACCCCTTCGGCTTACCTCGCATAGACGAGGTCGTAGATTCAACTGCCGGTTGTGAGTTGCTTTCCTTTCTCGATTGCTACTCTGGTTATCACCAGATCGCTCTCAAAAAGGACGACCAGATCAAGACATCCTTCATCACGCCCTTCGGCGCCTACTGCTACACGACCATGTCGTTCGGGCTCAAGAACGCCGGGGCTACCTACCAACGCGCCATACAGGCCTGCCTCAACGACGAGATAAAAGACAACCTCGTCGAGGCTTATGTTGACGATGTAGTTGTTAAAACCAAGGAAGCATACACCCTTGTTGACAACCTAGAGCGTACCTTTGTAGCCCTTAACAAATTCCAATGGAAATTAAACCCAAAGAAGTGCATCTTTGGTTTCCATCTGGTATACTGCTCGGCAACATCATCAGTCACGACAGCATACGCCCTAATCTAGAGAAGGTAAAAGCTGTCTTGGACATGAAGCCGCCCAAAAAGGTGAAGGATGTTCAGAAGCTTACCGGATGCATGGCTACCCTCAGTCGTTTTATATCAAGATTAGGCGAAAAAGGACTACCGTTTTTCAAGCTACTCAAAGCATCCGAGAAGTTTGAGTGGTCGGAGGAAGCAGACGCTGCCTTTACACAGCTGAAACAATTCCTTATATCGCCTCCGGTCCTCACTGCTCCTAGAGAAGATGAAACCCTCCTGCTTTACATCGCGGCAACTAATCGAGTGGTCTCCACTGCCATGGTGGTCGAGCGCGATGAGCCTGGCCACGTCTACAAGGTACAACGACCAATTTATTTCGTCAGTGAGGTGCTCAATGAATCCAAGACCAGATACCCGTAGATTCAGAAATTGATCTACGCCATACTAATCACATCCCGAAAGTTGAAACACTACTTCGACGGATATCGTGTGGTGGTCATGACTGAGTACCCTCTAGGAGACATCATTCGAAACAAGGATGCAAACGGGCGTATTGTCAAATGGGCAATGGAGCTATGCCCTTTCTCCTTGGAATTTGCAAGCCGTACTACAATCAAGTCTCAGGCACTTGTCGATTTCATCGTCGAGTGGACAGACTTAAACACACCTGCCTCCCAGGGGCCTACCGAGTATTGGAAGATGTACTTCGACGGCTCTCTCAACATCGACAGCGCAGGAGCAGGAGTCCTTTTCGTATCACCATCCAAGGAGCAGCTCCGATATGTCCTCAGGATTTATTTCCCAGCATCTAATAACGCCGCCGAGTACGAAGCATGCCTACACGGTCTGCGCATCACGGTAGAGCTTGGTGTCAAACGTCTCTATGTCTACGGAGATTCAGCTCTGGTCATCAACCAACTCAACAAGGACTGGGATACGACCAACGAAAAGATGGATGCATACTGCACAGCGATCAGAAAGCTGGAAGGCAAGTTCTATGGCATCGAGTACACACATGTGGTCCGGGACAAAAATCAAGCAGCAGATGCGCTGTCAAAGTTAGGATCATGCCGAGCCAAAATCCCACATGGTGTATTTGTTCAAGACCTGCTCATGCCCTCCATCAACGAAGAAGATCCCGCGGTCGACAAGCCTCCAGACCAGCTATTGGTGGCTACGGTTACGGCGTCAAACACCACCAAACCACCTCCGACCACTAAGGAGCCTGACTGGAGAGTACCTTTCATCAAGTACCTGACAGACGGTAGCGGTTACACCGATCGGACAGAAAACGAACGCCTGATGCGTCACAGTAAGCCGTATCTTCTCGTCGATGGCAAATTGTGGCGTAAGAACGCGAAGGAGGAAATCTTGATGAAGTGTATAACCCAGGAGGACGGTGAGCATCTCCTAGATGAAATTTACTCTGGTTCCTACGGCAACCACGCATCCTCGAGAACGCTGGTTGGCAAGGCTTTCCGAGCAGGGTTCTATTGGCCGTCAGCCGTAGCCGATGCAGAGAAGCTAGTCCGCTATTGTGAAGGTTGTCAATTCTTCGCCGAGAGAATCCACGTACCAGCACATGAGATTTAGACTATACCAGCCTCTTGGCCCTTTGCATGCTGGGGACTAGATATGATAGGGCCTTTCAAACCGGCCCCTGGGAAATTTACATGCGTCTTTGTGCTGATCGACAAATTCTCCAAGTGGATAGAGTACATGCCCCTGGTCACAGCATCTTCAGAAAAAGGCTGTCGCATTCCTCGACCAGGTCATCTATCGCTTCGGCATACCTAACAGCATCATCACTGATCTGGGTACTCAATTCACCGGGAATGTTTTTGGGACTTCTGCGATGAAAGGAGCATATTAGTAAAATACGTCTCGGTGGCACACCCTAGAGCTAACGGACAGGTCGAGCAGGCAAATGGTATGATCCTAAACGCACTCAAGAAGAGGATGTACAGAGAGAATGACAAAGCTCCTGGAAGATGGCTCAAAGAGTTACCAGCCGTGGTCTGGGGTCTCAGAACCCAGCCCAGTCGCAATACCGGCGTATCACCATACTTTATGGTTTATGGCGCTGAGGCATTGCTCCCGGCAGACATAGACTTCAGATCAGCATGGGTAGAGAACTTCGACGAAGACAAGGCCAATGAAATACGGGAGCTAGAAGTGAATAGTGCAGAAGAGAAGCGGCTCGATTCTTGCGTACGTACAGCCAAATACTCGTCTTGCCGCTGCCTCCTCTCCAGCTCCGAGCACCGCCCAGTCGATGTCCTCGTCTTCGATCTCGACGCTGGTCTGGGTGGTGGGACCGGCTCCTTGCGGCCACTCCACTCCAGGGGGTGGCGACACAAACACTGTCGCTCTATCTCGACCATTAACCTAGAAAATAAAAATGGGTGAACATAGTAAGTTTCCACTTATCCTACTACAATATAAAACTACGGGTACAGGGCAAGACGAGTTACCTTTGGGGGAGGTCGGGCAATTTTGAAAGCGTGCTCAATGTCGTTCAATCGGGCACAATTTGGATCAGCTAAGTTAAACAGCTCTCCAATTCTGGCTTTGACTTTGATTTTGTCAAGTGCCCCTTGCCTTGTCCTCGTCGGGTCCATGCTACCTTGATATTCATAGCCAGGATGTACTCTCCTTTGTCAGGGCTGGATTCGTCGGCTGATGAAGTTCCCGACCACGCTCAGACCATCCAGTTTTTTCCACGGGATCATTCCAAATATTTCTGGAATCTATTCCAGGTGCTCGGGCTTCTCTGACTAGCTTGTCTTCTTCTTCGGAATGTACCCCACGTTGCACAGTGTAATCGTGTTCGGCTCTTCGCGGATGTAGAACCATTTTTTTTACCAGTCGTCTAGCGATGTGTTCCATGGGCAGTGCAGGTACTGGGCTTTCATGCAGTCACGGAGGTTGAGGTACACACCCTCGGCTATCTTCGAACCACCGCCTCCTTTCTTCCGTAGACAGAACAGATGGTGGACAAAATCGAAATGGGGCTGGAAGCCGCCATATGCTTCGCAGAGATGTATAAAAGTAGCGACAAGGAGGATTGAGTTGGGATGCAAATTGCAAATCCCAATCTCGTAGTAAAGGCAACGCCCCTGAAGAAAAGGATGTACCGGAACCCCAAATCCCCGCTTAAAGAAGTCTTCGAACACCACGATCTCACCTAGGTTGTGGATCGGGGTACCCCTCACCCTTCGGCGCACGCCATCCTGCGAGCTCCTTATTGTGAAGTACCCCCATGGTGACGAGGTCTTCAATGGTCTGCTCGTTGCTTCTCGATTTCCACCACTCCTTCGCCATGACCCCTGCTTTCTTCTGCGCATCACTTTTCGCCATGACTCTGACCTTGCTGGTGCACGGGGAAATGGCGATGGATTGATTTGTGGTGATTTCGGATGTATTAGGGTTGGCGAGAGGAAGAGGAAAGCTGCGGTTGCGAATGGCAATGGGGTTCAGTAAATAAAAATTTATCTAACCTATACTGTATTTAACCCAAGAGTTATGCCGTTTCGTCTGCCCGGGATTCTTGGGAGACGTGCGCACGCGCCGCTGACGGTTGTTTTCATAGCCTCGAGATCTATGACAATATATTCGGCTCTTCGTTGCCAGTGTGGGAGGACCCACTCTGACACACCTATTGATAGGTGTCACGCAACTGTTCGCTTGACAAGACAAAAAGGCAGTATGATGTGCTATACCCGTCTACTTCTTTGACCAGACGTGTCGGACCAGACTTGTCAGAGCGAATAAATAAATACACAAAATAATAGTACAAGTGGCATATGGTTTTTTGCTACACTTTTCATGCTAGGGGATTATCCCGATCACCATCGTGCTCGGGGACTGTCCCGACCACCAGTGTGCTCGGGGATTGTCCAGACCACCAGTATGCTCGGGGACTGTCTAGACCACCAGTGTGCAAGGGGACTGTCTAGACCACCATCGTGCTCGGGGACTGTTCCGACCACTCTAACGCTCGGGACTGTCTCGATCGCCCCCATGCACGGGGACTAAACTGACTACGGATATTCTCGGGGATTCGTTGTTTACCCATGCTCGGGGACTGCAACGACAATTCTCTGACTATTGCTCGGAGACCGCTCTCCTCGGCTACATGTGATTAGTACTCGCATATAGTTGAGAGGAATTTATGTTTTCTAACTTAGACCTTGCTACAAGGCTGATACCTCGCCTTCCAGCAAGCTCGGGGACTACATTGGTATGATGCACCTATCGGTGCATCTTGTATCGCTGGTACGATGATTGGATTTTCAATTTAATCGAGAATTCTTTTTTGACCCTGGCACCACGTGCCTGCGTCACCTACTACCAGGCTCGGGGACTAAGTGGGCACACTTCACCTTGCGGTGAATGTGTTTATTTTATCGACCCCTATGCTTTGACTATTGGTTATAACTACTCCTGTACAAGGGTTACTTACATTTCTTTGCAGAAATACAAGTGGGCACACTTGATCAGGAAAGAAATCTTTTTCTTTTTTCTTCAGAGCACCATGCATTCTTCAGACAACCAGAATCTTCGGCTATAATCGTGGTCTACTACTCTCTGTTCTGACCAGGATACTGGTACATTTGCTTGGTTAATGTTTCAGCCAGTTGAAGATGACATGAGGACGGATCGCATTAGTCGAAAAAGATCGAACGGTGTGTCGCGGCATAATACATGGTGCTCGGGGACTAGCTGTGGGGGTATTAACCCCTATACCCTTATGGCTAGGCTTGGGCTGGCCCGGACCAGGGGGACCGGCCCACTATAAGACGACGCGCGGCCCGGCCAATCTACTTGGAGTCCTACGCAAGGAATCAAGACAGACTTGGAGATCAAGCAAGATCCTGGTCGGTTAGAATAGGAATCTTTATCCGGCCACCTATGGCAATTGTAACCGGTTAGGATTAGTTTCCAGATCTGTAACCCTGCCCCCTAGACTATATAAGGCGGGCAGGGGACCCCTCTCAAAAACATCTCTCATTGACATACAGCAATACAATCAGACGCAGGACGTAGGTATTATGCCCTCACGCGGCCGAACCTGGATAAAACCTCGTGTCTGTCTTGCGTCACCATCTTGTTTGTAGCTTGCGTATCTGTCTGCCGATAATCTACTACCTTGGGCATACCCCTAGGTAGACTGCCGACCATATTTTGTCGACAGTCATTGGTCCTTAGCCACCACCTCTACCGGCCTATTAGTGTTGTTTTTTTTCGAACACGCAGAAGAGCTGCGTATCATTGTATTAATAGTAGAAGAAAGAGTCATACATAGACTCACACACACACACCCACACTATTAGTGTTGTAGCTCGCCGAGGCTATTAGTGTTGTAGCTCGCCAATTAGTGTTGTAGCTCGCCGAGGCGGCTGAGACTCTACCGGCCTATTAGTGTTGTAGCTCGCCGAGGCGGCTGCGCCGCCATCGTGGGCGGTCGTGTGCGGTGGCAGCTCGCTCCAGTTCATCCCGTGGCTCCGTATCACCGCGTTGAGTTAGCGTTAGGGTCGTAGGTGGTTTTGGCTCGTTGGTGGGGTCAGCGCAGGTCCCGGGTGCTCGGCGCACCGCCTTGTGTCATCGCCCGCCGTGCCGACGCGTGCAGGGACGGCCGAGGACCTTGCCGTTGTAAGGATGAGTTGTTGCGAGGGCTATTTTGCTTAAGTGCCAACTGTATGAATAGGTCGCACAGTAGTTGCGTGAATAGCAGATGGAGTGGGGGCATTTTTACAAAAGTACCAGCGCGCGGGCTTCCCCGCCGCTGGTCGTTTCCGTGCATGGGCCGGAATCCGTTTATCATTTCGGCGGGAAAATAGAAATAGTTTTATATTTTATATTCTAAGCTGAACTTTGAAAATTAATATCCATTCGCATTGATGTCCTAAAATTATGAAATAAATTATGTTCAGTTCCTAAAAATATTGTCTATCTGATGGTATAGTTAGTTTATGCATGTTTGAGTTGGTACTGAGGCCTATTAAATTAATTGCGAGTATTTAGTATCATTTAGATTAATATTGTAGGAATTTTTGTGGTAAATGGATAATACTTTTGTCCATGAAATTTTTACAGTAGGTTCATTGTATTATTATGTGCTCACTGTAATTTTTGTAGCCTTAGAAATGGTTGAGAAATATGGTAGCTAAGTACTCCTTGTTGTAGTATATAGGAAATAGTTAATAAGAGTAAGAATATATTTTGGTTAGTAAGTATCACTTGTAGGTGAAACCCTGCTAGTTTGATGGTAATGATGATTAGCTTGGCATCTTAGCCATTAGAGTTAGCTTAACAGTTTGATAGATGTAGTGTATTTTAATAGTTGTTGTTGTAGTAATACAAAGCATTGCATCATCATTTCATGCATGTAGGGAACGAGCTAGTGGAGTTTGTGACCGCGGGCGAGCAGGAGTATGAGGAGGTGATTGAAGAGTATGAGAAGAAGATTCTCGTACAGGAGGGAGCCCCGGACCTACCAGCGACTGACTTTGCTGACACCCACCTCGAAACAAACCCACCGCCACAAAACTAGAGCAGGTTCGAGCCTCCGCCGCAACAGCAGCACATTCAGCAACTGCCTCCGCCGCCAACTCACAACCAACTCCCAACACCAAAAAACGAGCCAAACCCAGAAAACCAAGTCAACCCCCATGGACCGCTACCAACAATAGGCATGATACTGCCAATCGCCGGAGGATCATCAATGGAGTTTCAAACGAAAAAGCAGAAAAAAGATCACCTCCGCCTAGTAAACAACGTAGCAGTCCAAGGCCCAGCAAAACACACAGATTGGTCCAGAGTCCCAATCACCTTCACAGAAGAAGATCTCCAGCTAGAAAGCTACCCTCACACAGACGCAATGGTAATCAAGACCAACATAGCAGCATGGGAGATAAGCAGAGTATTGATTGACACAAGCAGCTTAGCAGACATCATCTTTGCACATACCTTCGACCAAATGAAGCTCAGCAGAAATCAACTACAGCCCTCCAAATCCCCTTTGATAGGATTCGGAGGAAAGCAGATACAAGCACTAGGAAAGATATCACTCCCTGTGTCGTTTGGAAACCAAGCCAACGCCAGAACCGAGTACATAACCTTCGACATCGTCGACCTATACTACCTATACAATGCCATCCTGGGCAGAGGATTCACAACCAGATTCAACGCCGCCCTGCATATGGCCTACCTGTCCATGAAGATACCAGCACTCCACGGCATCATCACAGTCAGAGGCAGCCAGAAAGAAGCAAGAAACATAGAAAAAGCAATCTACAGAGCCCAAAGAAACATCAATGTAGTTGAGTCAGCAGACAAAGAACTAGAGCCTCTGGACATGCCTAGAGGAAAAACAGATATGGCAGGTCAAGAAGAGACAAAGTTGACCCCTCTACAAAAGGAGTTACCAGACAGAAAAGTAACAATCAGCTCAGAATTGAGCAAAGCAGAGGAGGAAGAGCTCATGCAAACTCTAGCAAAAAACAAAGACATCTTCGCCTGGTCAGCCTCCGACCTACAAGGAGTCAGCAGGGACATCATACAACATGAGTTGAATATCAATGAAAACACGAGACCAAGAAAGCAGAAACAGAGAAAAATGTCGGAGGACAGAATCCTAGCAGCAAAGGCGGAGGTGCAGAGATTGCTAGATGCAAAGGTTATCAGGGAAGTCAAGTATTCAGAATGGCTTGCAAATGTAGTACTGGTACCAAAGAAGAATGGCAAAATGAGAATGTGCATAGATTTCACAGATCTGAATAAAGCCTGCAAAAAAGACCCTTTCCCATTGCCAAGAATAGATGCCTCCATCGACAAGGCCGCCAGGTGCCAGAGGTTCTCTCCCCTTGACTGTTTCTCAGGATATCACCAAATCTGGATGAAAAAGAAGACGAAGACAAGACAAGTTTCACCACTCCATTCGGGACATATTGCTACACCCGAATGCCGGAGGGCCTAAAAAATGCAGGAGCAACCTTCGCCAGAATGACAAAGGATGTTTTGGGCTCACAACTAGATAGAAACATCATAGCCTACGTCGACGACATAGTGGTCATGAGCAAGAACAAAGATGATCATGTCTCCGACCTACAGGAAACCTTCGCCAACCTCAGGGCAGCTGGCCTCCGCCTCAACCTAGAAAAATGTATATTTGGAGTCAAAAAAAGGGAAGATGCTTGGATACATCATAAGCAGCGAAGGCATCAAAGCGAACCCAGACAAAACCAGAGCAATAATGACAATGACAGAACCCAGAAACAAGAAAGAAGTGCAAAAGCTGACGGGAAGAATAGCAACGCTCAACAGATTCATCTCAAAATCAGCAGAACGTAGCCTACCTTTCTTCCAAGCACTGAGGGGTGGAGACAACTTTGAGTGGGGGTCCAAGCAGTCGGAGGCATTTCATAACTTGAAAGAGTATCTCGCAAATTCACTGGTGGTCTCTATTCCAGAGTCGGACAGCCACCTATTGCTTTATGTGGCGGCCTCCGACCACGTAGTCAGCGCAGTCTTAGTTCACAAGCAGGAAAAAGAATCAGGCAAAACTCAAAAGCCAGTCTATTTTATCTCAGAAGCTCTGTCCGGAGCCAAGCTAAATTATACTGAGGTAGAAAAAGTCGCCTACGCCGTGCTGATGGCATCAAGAAAACTAAAGCACTATTTCCAAGCCCACGAAATCTCAGTCCCAACATCACTGCCACTGCAAGACTTGCGAAGAAACAAAGAAGCCTCCGGCAGAATAGGCAAATGGGCTACAGAGCTATCATAGTTCGGTATCTCATATGTCCCCAGAACAGCAATCAAATCACAAGCACTAGCCGATTTTGTAGCAGATTGGACACCTCCGACAGAACCCAAGGTACAACCAACCAGTCAAGGCTGGATAGCATACACGGATGGAGCCTGGGGCCAAGCCGGAGCAGGAGCCTCTACCGTACTAACGGCACCCTCCGGCGTCAGACTGAAATACGCAGCAAGGCTAGAGTTCAAATCAACAAATAACATAGCAGAATACGAAGGCCTGATCCTGGCACTCAGCAAAGCAAAAGCTCTAGGGGCAAAAACATTGACAGTCAAAATAGATTCTCAAGTGGTTACTGGCCAAGTAGAAAAAGAATACACAGCAAGAGAACCAGAACTCATCAAGTACCTATCCGTTGTCAGAAATTGGGAGCCGAGATTCGAGGGCTTCACCCTGAAGCACATCCCAAGATCAGAAAATGCGGAGGTAGATGAGCTGGCAAAAGCTGCGGCAAACAACCTACCACTGCCACCAAACACATTCTATCAAACCCTGAAGTCTCTGGCAACCGCGGAGACATTTAAGACACCAAAGCCCATACTACACCTACAAAATGAAGATTGGAGAAAGGAGATAATAGAATTCTTGGAAGGCAAAACCACAGAAGAAGATGAAGCAAAAGCAGCAAGAATACAGGCTAGGGCAAGAAATTACATAATCATAAATGGTGTACTATTCAAGAAAGGAGTAGTCCAGCCTCTCCTCAAATGCATATCGCAGAGCGAAGGCATAGAGTTGCTTCAAGAAATACACTCAGGAATTTGCGGGTCGCACATTGGCTCTAAAGCATTATCAGCAAAGGTAATAAGGCAAGGCTTCTACTGGCCAACACACATAAAAGATGCAGAGCAGACAGTCAGAACATGCAAAGCATGCCAAACATTCTCTCCCGGTCAGTCAAAACCATCGTCGGAGACCCAGCTTATACCTCCGACATGGCCGCTGCAAAGATGGGGTATGGACTTGGTCGGCCCATTACCACCATCCCAAGGAGGAAACAGATTTGTAGTAGTGGCAGTAGAATATTTTACAAGATGGATCGAGGCAAAGCCGCTGGCAAAGATAACCTCAGAAACTATCAGAAAATTCTTCTAGCAAAACATCATCTGCAGATTCGGTGTACCAAGGATTCTGACAGTAGACAATGGAAAGCAGTTTGATTCAGAGAACTTCAAACAATTCTGCAAAAGCATTAGAACAAAATTAGCCTTCGCCTCAGTATACCACCCAGAGTCCAATGGTGCTGTGGAAAGAGCAAACGGAATAGTTTTTTCAGCAGTATCAAAAACATTGCTGGGTCTCCGCAAAGGAAAATGGGTAGATGAATTACCCAAAGTGATTTGGTCACATAACACAACTATATCAAGAACAACAGGATTCACACCATTCAAACTACTCTATGGAGAAGAAGCCATGTTGCCAGAGGAAATTAAGCACGAAAGCCTCCGGACAACGAGACAGCTAATGATACAAGACGAAGAGTACGCAAAAGAAACAATAGAAGCCACAAGACTGGAAGCAGTAGAAAACATTGCAAAATATCAGTCCTAAACCAAGAAGTGGAGAGACTCTCAGGTGGTAAGAAAAGACATAAAACACGGAGACCTCGTACTCAGAAGAAAACCCAACGCGCAACTTGTTGGCAAACTGCAACCGAAATGGGAAGGACCATACACGGCAATAGCAGCAGGGCGCACAGGCTCTTTCCACTTGACAGACAGCGAAGGTGTCACAACGACACACACCTGGAATATTGACAACCTCCACCGATATTACATCTAGGCAATGTAACAAAGGGCAACCTCCACAAACAATAAGCGGAGTCCCCTCTGTTAGTTTACTTTTCAGTTCCTTTTTTCTATTACAAAAAACTACAAAAGAGCCTGTACTCTTTTCCTCACAGGGGAACTCCATGCGGAGGTGAGGTTTTTAATGAGGCAGGCTCAATGTAAAAATCCTCTAGAAGTATAAAGAGGTAATTCCCCAAAAGAACGACCGAAAAGTAAAACACTGAAAGCGGCCAGCCCTGGCGTCGCAATATTCGGTGAACAAAAATAACCATAGGTCCTTTCAAAATGCCAGCCACAGGAATCGGCAATTTGAAATGACCTCTATGGCCAAATAGGCCTCCGACCTTGACAAAGACCTGTCCAAAAAACAGGCATCAAGGCAAAACACAACCTCGGCCAAATAGGCCTCCGACCTTGAAAAAGACCTGTCCAAAAAACAGGCATCAAGGCAAAAACAACCTCGGCCAAATAGGCCTCCGACCTTGACAAAGACCTGTCCAAAAAACAGGCATCAAGACCAAAACAACCTCGGCCAAATAGGCCTCCAACCTTGACAAAGACCTGTCCAAAAAACAGGCATCAAGGCAAAAACAACCTCAGCCAAATAGGCCTCCGACCTTGACAAAGACCTGTCCAAAATCAGGCATCAAGGTAAAAACAACCTCCGCCAAACACAGCCAAATAAAAAAAAGAGGGGGCAACACCATTATGGTGCTAACACCAGGAAGAAGGTCTCCGCCATCAAAAATAGGAAAAACAAAAAGCGCCTGACAAAGCAATGCCACCACCGCGGCGCCAGGCCTATTCACTACAAAAGATCTCAAGGGGAACAAATAATACAAGCAGGACACAAGCTATTAAAGCCAAGATACGCTCCAACTAATAACGTACAAAAATGTTAACACCAGAAAGCCACCACCCCACTATAAAAACGAACCCCCCCCCCCCCGCGCCCTTGAAAACTCAGTCAGCATAGGGCGCAAGGGCGCAAGGGGGGAGCAAGGCATAGCACGGGCAAAAGCCACAGCGACAGCCATGGAGGCAGGGGTCTCCTTAGATATCCAAGTCGGCCGTAGATATTGTACGAAAACTCGTAAAATCGGAGGCAACGGTAGACGATCGGAGCCAGAGGGAAGAGAGATAGGACCTACGGCACGGTGATGAACAGCAAAGGCTTACGGAAGAAGGGGGATATCACACAAAAACTCGTAACATCCCCCTGACGCCGGAGACTTAACCTGCCACCTCCAAAGATCAACCATGTCCCACGGGTGTGCAGCGCTGGAGACCCAAGCCTCCAGACAGCTAAAACACCCGGCTAAGAAAATATCAAAAGTCTCCGCCGTCTACACAAGCTGCGCCAAACCTCCGGTCGGATCAAACACCGATTCGGCAAGCGTCGCCAGGCGGACTCCAAGTACGTCTCCGCTGGTCGAAAAACCGTGGAGACTTCGGCCCCAGCCATCAAGCAAGCACAGAGAAGGAGAAAGAATGGGGCGAAGGCCCTAGCCACCACCTCTGTATCGCGCACGTTCGCCAAAGCAAAGGCCAACAGTGTGCGGGTTCAGAACTAGACAAGATATGTAAACTAGCGTAATAGATGCAGGCCCCCGCACAAACAATCAAGAAAGCGAACATGTTTTGTATTCCATAAAACCTCAAGTAGCATTCTTACAGGACACAGACTTACAACAAAACCCAAACTATTGGGGCGGAGGTCCGCGCCAAGCGAGGGCACGAGTAAACTCAGCGCGCTCATCGTCTATGTCAAACCTAACTGACTCAAACACGTCACGCACGACGCTGCAAGGAAAGGCTGAGTGCCAATACTCCCAAAGCTCTCCGCTCACAAAGATACCGTCGTTGTAGAGAGTCAAAGGTGCAACATCTTGCACAGGCTCCCGATTCGGAACCTGCGCGAGGTAAAAATTTCACACAAAATCATTCAGAACAATAGAAACTTTATTCACAAAAGTCCAACTGGACAACGATTTACAAGTCGGAACAGCTAATCCTAGAAAGAGCCTAGACCTTCGGCGTCTTGGCCGCAGCAGAAGTCCCCACAACATCGCCCGCATCCGTTGTGGGCGGAGACGGCGCCTGCGGCCTCCGACCTTCACCACTGCCGGTCGTAGCGCCCTTCGGAGTGCTAGCGGAGGCGGAGGCATCGCCCGCAGTCACCGATCGAGGAATCGGCGGAGGCCTGCTCGCCAGCACCTTCTGTGCCTCCTGTTAAAACAGGCTACAACTTCAGCAACATAGAGCAATAAAAGCATCCACAGCTTTGCGAGAGAAAAGAGAAAGAGAAGAAATACCTTCACCCTCTTCTCCTCCGCTAACTTCCGGGCGGCAGGTCTCCCAAACGGAGCCCAAAAGAACCCTATGAAATTTCTCAAGGTTTTTCGTAAACTAGGAGAAGTCTCACCAAGCGCCTCCGGGCCCAGTAGCACCCCCTCCGGCAATACTCTCGGTATGTGTGCAACCGCCGCGCGCCAGAAGCTTGGCGTAATTCGTTACACCCGCCAGCGTCCCATAGTCCGTGCAGCCATTTATCAGATCGGGAAGCTTCGCAAGATGACGCTTTAGCCAGGAGGCGAGGGCGTAGACGCTGTCTTCCTCCGGAGGAGCAGAGATCTCGCCTCCGAACCTAGCCACGGCGGCCCGGTACTGGGCAATGGTTGTGGCAAGGACCCCCTTGACCGAGTCCAAACGCCTCGTCGTCAAAGACAACTGCTGCTCCACCACAGCAGCGGATTCCTTCTCAGAGGTCAGCTCTCGCCGAAGACCCTCGGCCAATTCATTCGCCTTGCAGGCACGCTCGGTGGACAAAGCTTCAACGTCCCAGGCCTTGACGAGATCGGCCCTCAAGGCTTCCTTTTCTTGTTCCTTCTCCGCCAGGGAAAGGCGGAGAGCTGCAAGGGAGTTGGCCAAGCCCACTTTTTCACCTTCTAGATGTTTGTTCTCCGCCTTGAGCACTTCAATCGCAGTGTCTCGGTCTAAGACCTCGCGAGTGCAGTGCTCTTCCATAACAACGCCCGTGTGATACCCCTGCGCTCAGAAAAAAGAAGACCAGGGCCATCAGCGATACAAAACAGAAGCAAGTGTAAAGGAGAACAGACACACAAAAAGGCAAACGGCCGAGGACGCACCAAGCTCTGGTGTTCTAGATGAACGCGGAGAAGCTAGAAGAAATCCATGTCCCTCAGACGCTGTTTGAAGCGATCTGTTCAAAGAACAAAAAAAGCCACAGGGTGAGAAAAGAAATCTCACAATGAATACAAAAATTGCCGGAGACCACCTCCGACGTCTTCAAGAACCCCAAGATAGCACTCTTCCCAACCTGAGATAGAAGTGTCGGAGGAGCCTGCGTAAAAAGAAATAGCAACAATAACAACTCAGGTCAGAGGGCCGATTACAAGTAGTCAGTAGCAGCAGACCGAAAGACGAGTAAGCTAAAAACAAACTACGCTCACTTGGACCCAACGCGAAGGCCCGGTCACAGGCCTCCCTCACTGGAGATACCGCCTCCGGCGGCTCCATGCGCGTATGCGGCGCCATCGCCTCCATCCTTGAAGTCAGTGGATACTCCACGACCTCCGCACCATCGTCGGTGGTGCCGCGAACCCTGTAGGTCTTCACATAAAACCACCCCTCGAGCCAGCCGCGGTCCCATTTGCCCTTCTGGCAAAAAGAAATCTCCAGGCGATCTACGCCTTGGTTCCTCTTCGCCATGAAGGTGCAACTACCATACTGGCAGACTACCTACACCTCCTTGCCGTCCCACATCTCTTTCTTCTTCTTCGGTTGCTTCTGCAGCTCGTAGTAGGCGCAGAAGGTGTCCACATCTGGCTCGGCGCCATAAGAAACACACGCCCAGCAGAATTTGCTAAGCGTGAGGAAGGCCGTAGGAGTTAGATGGTGGAACTGGACATTGAAGGTCTCCAACACCCGGCGGAGGAAGGGGCCGTAAGGTAGGCGGAGGCCGCATACGAAGAAGTCCCGAAATACCACCGCATATCCCTCCTCCGGCTCCGGAACAGTCTGGCCAGATGGAGGGATCTTTACCCTTGAAGGCAGAAAATACGACTCCTTCAACATCTCCGCGACTGCCGCCTCAGTAATGGAGGAGGCGCCGAAATCCCACGACTTTATCGCCATGCCTTCGGAATCCACAGCGATCAGGTCTCCGACGGACATGGAGACACTCCCCAAATCCTCCTCCAGCAGATCTTCAAATTCCAACGCGGACGCGGAGGCAAGCATGCACTCCTCGAAACGTGCACCCCAGCCGCCTGCCCTAACACCAAGAAGGTGGCGATAGGGACCGAAGAAGGCGGGCCGGCGAGAATGGGCGGAGGTGGAAGAGAGAGCCACCACGACTGCGACCTCGGAGGAATGCGCGAGCGGAAAGAAGGAACGCGCGGATGCGACTCAGGCAAGAGCAAAGAAAGTAGAGAGCGGTGTCTGGCGCTGCAAGGAGAGCGAACGAGTCGTGTGGGGGGGGACCCCGCCACCAACCTCGCCCTTATATAGGCCGCGGGCGGGTGGCTCAGCTCTCGTCGAGCAACGGTCATCTCCAGTCAGCCCGTCTGGCGGCAACGGTCTTCTCCGGATAGTTCGCCTGGCCCAACGGTCATCTCCGGATAAAATGCAAGATGCGCAACGGCTAGATTTTCAGCCAAACGGCCACTTCGACAAGACCAACGGCCACGCCAGAACGGGTCAGGGGGGAACCAGCAGGGATCGGTCGGAGACGAGACTGCGCATAACCTCCGCCCCCATGGGCGTCCTTGCTTAGGGCGTTTATTGAGCTCACGACACGCTCAGGCGGACCGTGGTCTCAAAAGGGGGGAACTGTTGTGACATGGCCACCACGAGTGGCGGAGACCTGCGCAGTCATCAGGTTACGAGGGCCTCCGCCCGGACGTCGTGGAGACATCTCCGGCCAGCGCTAGCAGAACTTCCCCGGCTATGCTCGTAGGGCACCAAGCGAGGCCCGGGAGGCTTGTCGCAAATTCCGCCCAGGCCGTGCGTCGGAACCTCCGACCTTCGCTTAGGCGGACGGCGCCTCCGACCAGGAGGGCGGAGGCCGCCTTACCCCCAAACTAATTAAACGACGATCTTGCCTAAGTGTGTGCAGGTACTCAAGCGCGAGCGCCCGGGGACCGCGCCAGCATCGAGAGCCATGGCCCCCGCGCGGCCGGGCGGAGACCCACGGGAGATGTCTCCGACCGGCCGGCGGAGACCCGCCAAGGCGACGGCGTCGAAGGCCACCGTCGAGAGCCATGGCCCCTGCGCGGCCGGGCGGAGACCCGCGGGAGATGTCTCCGACCGGCCGGCGGAGACCCGCCGAGGCAGCGGCGCGCCCCTAGAGATGGAAGCCAGCGCCAGGGACCCGGGCCTTTGGGCCAAAGACCGAGGCGTGGTGGGCCGGTTGTTCATGGAGGCCCTTCACTCGGAGACGGTATGGCAGGATTGCCCCGCAAACAAGAGGCTAGCGGCGGAATATTCCAGGAATGTACTGTAGCAGTTGAGGGGCATTGTAATAAATTCTGTTACGAAGTAGTTGAGCCCTATAAATAGGGAACACCTGTAACCGTGCAAGGGATCGGTGAATGCATTAATGGAATCTTAGTTTCGTGTGCCGACACATCTGTTGTCCGAGCCAATCTTTCTGGCCTCAGCCCGAGGGCAACCCGTAGCGGGCGGAGGCCCTGACCACCCTCGCGTTGTGTGCTACCGCTAGTCTTTCTAGTCGCGCCAGCCCGCCGAGCCTTCGCCCGAATACCGTCAGCGGTGGGCGAAGGCATCCAATCATCTGTCTGATACCGCCAGTTTCAACACCCATTAGTATTGACCCTTACTCGGTTAATTCATAATTATGAAAATATTTGCTGATAGCTTATATCAAACGTTGAAGCTACATGTCGTTGCTTCTCCTGCGTCAGGTACGGTAGAGATTGAATTGTTCAACCAATCGAAACAACTTGTCATTCAATGTTCTTTATTAGAAAGTGATTATTTTGAGGAACACTCAGTTTTAATGAGGTGGCGTAGCATGTACCCATTGATCAAATTTAGTGGAATGAGTCTATTTCACAAACTATTTTTTTTACTAATTATTAGCTTGTGAAAAATGAAGTGGTTGTCGTAATGGACCAACTAATTCTGTTCTATGAAGCAAACAAAAAAGTAAGAAATGAGAAGACGATAGACTACTTCGTCCCTCAAATCATACACCAAATTATGAAATCGTTACACTTTGGATCCTAGTAGATTTAGTAATATTGTCGCTGCTGGCATGAACAGCAATGTGCCGATGTACAACCACTTAGTCATAATTCTAGCACTATAATACAGCAAGAAAGAAGATGCATCGGAAGCAGGGCGTTGATAAGCTGTATTAACAAACAGCAATTGCATGAGGAATCTCACCGAAAAAATAGCAACATACATTAACAAATAACAGCAAGAGGCACCCCTCTGAGAAAAATAGCAATTGCATGGGCCTGAAGAGAAGGACGAGCAAATAACAAACGCCCACTAGGCCGTTAGCGAGATTCCCAGGCTTCCCTTCCCTCATGGAGTACGGTGATTCCTTTCAAACCCTATTTATTAAAAGTTTAACAATAATGACAACTTGGAGTTCATCATTGACTAGCTCCCATAAGAAGACTCTTATCAGCTTGAACTTATCAGCTAGAATCTACAGGATTTTCCTCTCATAATAAAATAGCTTCAGCCAGCTTATCAGCCGGGTTATGTATCAGCCGAACAGAGCCTTTGTTCCTGTCCCTGTTTTTTCTCTTTTGTCTCTTCTCCGAGCTCCACTTCAGATATGTGGCCACCTAGCCCGTGACGAGCTACGCCAACCTTGCCAGCGATAGGATTCGGCTCCAGCTATCAGGATTCAGGACAAGCTCCGCTGCTCCGCCCACGCTCTACCTCAGGAATGCTGCGGCGACCACGTTGATCTCGGCTGCACACAGCCAAGCCTTACAATACAAAAAAAAAAAAAAGAGTGTACTCAAATAGGAGAAAATCATATGCACAATCCGTTATTACTTTGCCATCCATTAATTCTTGCCAAACACATCTAAAGCAATAACTTCCAACACTTTGCGTGCAAATCGAAAGGTCTCCCTTTTATCTTCACGCTGTAGCAGTGCCCAGAACCTCAACTAATATGCTCCTCTGAAAATAGCTTGCATAAAACCAATATACGGCAGTGTTGACCCTTACTCAGTTAATATATAATTATAAAAATATTTGCTGATATCACTAGTAGAGAACAGACCTTTGATCGAAGGGCCAAACCAAGCTCTAGTCCCGAAAAATATTGCGCCCGGGACTAGAGAGACCTTTAGTCCTGGTTGGTGGCTCCAACCGGAACTAAAGGTCCCTGCCCAACGGCTCCTGCGCCAGGCCGTTGTGGCAGGGGACCTTTACTCCCGGTTGGTGGCTCCAACCGGGAGTAAAGCTCTTGTCCCGGTTAGTGGCGTGGCCCGAGACTGGAAAGTGACCTTTAGTCCCGGTTGGATCCACCAACCGGCACTAAAGGTCCCCCCTATAAATCCTGCTGGCCGTCTTCTTCCTCTCCGAGCCCGCCCGAGAGCTTAAGTTCAAATTTAAGCAGTGTTCTTGCTCTTTCTTCATCCATTCTTCGATTCCTCCATCGATTTCTTCGATTCCTCCGTCGATTCTTCGGTTCTAAAGGTTACCAACTTCATACTCTCATGTTTCACCATTGTCTTATCTCATTTTGTTCACTATATATATATGGTTCTTTATTGTGGTTTTTTTTTCATTTGTAAGCAATTTGAGCTCAAAATCACTTCAAGCTTGCATATTTACATGAAGGAAGGTTAAAGTAGCTATTAAAAACTAGTATTCACCGTTCATTTGTAGCATGCATAGCACACTTCATTGTTTAGAGATATAGAGAATTTTAGAGTTTTTTTAATTTTATTTGTTTATAAAATGAGAAATTTATAGTGTATTAAAAAATGAGTATAGAGAGTAGATGGCAACTGCTTCCGGGTCCTCGGCCTCTCATGGGTTTCTAAAGCGACTTAGGCTGGGCCTCCCACTCATTGCATGCGGCAAGTGTCATGGTTTTGCGGTTGCGTTGCTGTCTCTGTGCACTTCGCTCGTCTTCCTCATTTCTTTCTTCCACCGTCAACCTGCTGCGTCTCGGTATACCAGTAGAGGTTTGAAGCACACCGGGGACTAGTGCCTCCGACTGGTATGACAGATGCAATGCAAGGCCGTGCAATAGGAAGCAAATCCGTTCTCTTTTGACGATACGCCCGAACAGCCGGGCCTGACAGATTTGGTGGTTGAACGGGTCCGTCGGCCGTCGCCGTGCGACTGTACGACAAAGAACGGCATCGATTGACCATAGTATTTTATTGTTCGGAGTCCGGTCCAGGGTGCAATGCAACGCAATGACAATTGACAATGCGTTGCTAGGTCAAAATATGGTCATTTCTATGGACTCCGCGACTAAACATTTTATTTTAACTTTTTATGAAATGAAAAACTTAGAAAATAGTTAGAAAATTATAGAAAATCCGTACTAGTTGAACTCGCGGACCGTGTTCAGCTCGGCGAGCATGTTCTCTGCCGAGCGGTAACGGACATTAAGGAGGAGCTTTGATTCTACGAGGGAGAGCGGCAACGATCGTGGAAGACCGTGTTCCCTTCCTCGTAGAATCGGAGCTCTTCCTTGACCAAGTACGGTGCCGTCCGGTGGAGAAATGCTCACCGAGATGATCACGTAAGCAAGGTCAACTAGTACGGATGGTTATTTATTGAAACATGTTTTTGAGCTATAAATCCTGCTGGCCGTCTTCTTCCTCCCCGAGCCCGCCCGAGAGCTTAAGTTCAAATTTAAGCGGTGTTCTTGCTCTTTCTCCATCCATTCTTTGATTCCTCCATCGATTTCTTCGATTCCTCCGTCGATTCTTCGGTTCTAAAGGTTACCAACTTCATACTCTCATGTTTCACCATTGTCTTATCTCATTTTGTTCACTATATATATATGGTTCTTTATTGTGGTTTTTTCATTTGTAAGCAATTTGAGCTCAAAATCACTTCAAGCTTGCATATTTACATGAAGGAAGGTTAAAGTAGCTATTAAAAACTAGTATTCACCGTTCATTTGTAGCATGCATAGCACACTTCATTGTTTAGAGATATAGAGAATTTTAGAGTTTTTTTAATTTTATTTGTTTATAAAATGAGAAATTTATAGTGTATTAAAAAATGAGTATAGAGAGTAGATGACAACTCCTTCTGGGTCCTCGGCCTCTCATGGGTTTCCAAAGCAACTTAGGCCGGGCCTCCCACTCATTGCATGCGGCAAGTGTTGTGATGAGACGAAGATTGTAATGGAGTACCGAGTGAAGAAGGAGGGTCCCAACAAGGGCCGCATTTTCTACAAGTGTCCGGATCGCAATGTGAGTTATTTTATCGTATTTAATGACTATGGTTAGTTTATACCTATTTTCATGATGGTTGTGATTAAAGTTCTAATTTTCTGTTTTAATTTCAGTGGGATGGCACTGGATGTTCAGGCTTCTACTGGGAGGAAGAGTATGTTGAACTCGTGCAAAAATATCTTGCACAATAGGCAGATATGGCGGCTAATGAGGCAGTGATCCAGCCGAAGAAGCCCAAAGATGTTGAACAAACGGGGGATCTGTCTGTTTTAGTTGGGATTGGTCGCGAAATCCTTGTGCTGCTGAAGTGCATTTTAGCTTTAGTGTTTTTAGTGGTAGTTGGGATTGTCTACATTGTAGCGAGGCTTTCTTAAATTTATAGCTTTTATGGTGGTATGCATGTTGTATAATTAACTAATTATGTTCTAGGTTTTAATACGATATTTATATCATGTAATGCAGATGAGTCGGCATTAGATGTACAATGCTGATCGTCGCTCCCAAGAGTTCATGGACGGCGTGCATTCTTTGTTACGTGCGGCCGAGGCAAACAAACACGATGGTTTCATGTGCTGCCCATGTGCCGTATGTAAGAATACGATGGAATATGCTAACTCAAAGACTCTTCATTCATACTTGTTCAAGTCGGGTTTCATGCCAAACTATATTTGTTGGACGAAGCACGGAGAAACCGGAGTTGTAATGGAAGAAGGTGAAGAAGAACAATGGGGCGATGATGACATTTTTTTTGAATATGGTGCCTTCAATGATACTGCAATGGGGGAAGCTGAAGAAGAGGTGGGGGCAAAGGAGAAGCCCGCTGAAGAAGAGGTGGGGGCAGAGGAGAAGCCCGCTGAAGAAGAGGTAGGGGCAGAGGAGGAGCCCGCTGACGATCTTGGTCAGGCCATTCGTGACGCACAAAGAGAATGCGAAAGTGAAAAGGAGAAGATCAAGTTCGACCGCATGCTAGAGGATCATAAGAAATTGCTATACCCAACTTGTGATGCGGGGCAGAAAAAGTTAGGTACCACATTGGAATTGCTGCAATGGAAGGCAAAGAATGGTGTATCTGACAAGGGATTCGTGGAGTTACTAAAAATCCAAAAGAAGATGCTTCCAAAGGATAACGAATTACCCAGCACTAAGTATGAAGCAAAATAGGTAGTCTGCCCTTTTGGATTAGAAATCCAGAAGATACATGCATGTCCTAATGACTGCATCCTCTACCATGGCACGGAGTACGAGAAGTTGGATGCATGCCCTATATGTCACGCGTCGCGGTATAAGATTAGGCAAGATGACCCTGGTGATGTTGAGGGCGAACGTTCCAAAAAGAAAATCCCTGCCAAGGTTATGTGGTATGCTCCTATAATACCACGCTTGAAATGTCTTTTTAGAAACAGAGACCATGCAAAGTTGTTGCGATGGCACAAAGAAGACCGTAAGGTAGACAATATGTTGAGACACCCTGCTGATGGGTCCCAATGGAGAGCAATCGATAGAGAATTCCCTGAGTTTGCAAGTGACGCAAGAAACTTAAGGTTTGCTTTAAGTACGGATGGTATGAATCCTTTCGGGGAGCAGAGCAGTAGTCACAGCACTTGGCCTGTTACTCTATGTATCTACAACCTTCCTCCCTGGTTATGCATGAAGCGTAAGTTTATTATGATGCCGGTGCTCATCCAAGGCCCAAAGCAACCTGGCAATGGCATCGATGTGTACCTAAGGCCACTAGTTGAAAAACTTCTACTTTTGTGGAACAAGCCAGGTGTACGCGTGTGGGATGAGCACAAGCAGGAGCACTTTGACCTACGAGCATTGTTGTTTGTAACAATCAATGATTGGCCAACTCTAAGTAATCTTTCAGGACAATCAAACAAGGGATATAATGCATGCACGCACTGTTTTGGTGACATGAAAGGTATATTCTTGAAAAAGTGTCGCAAGGTCGTGTACCTTGGGCATCGATGATTTCTTCCTGCAAATCACCCCGTAAGAAAGAAAGACAAGCATTTTAAAGGTAAGGCAGACCACCAGACCAAGTCTCGCAACTGAACTGGTGAGGACATCCTCAATATGGTCAATGATGTGAAAGTAATATTTGGAAAGGGACCTGGCAGCCAACCTGTTTCGAAGGACGCCAACGGTCACGCACCCATGTGGAAGAAGAAGTCCATATTTTGGGAGCTACCCTATTGGCAAGTCCTAGAGGTCCGCAGCGCGATCGACGTGATGCACCTGACGAAGAATCTTTGTGTGAACCTGCTAGGCTTCATGGGCATGTATAGGAAGCCTAAGGACACAATTGAAGCACGACAGGACCTGCGGTGTTTGAAAGAACGAGACAACCTGCATCCAGAGAAGACAGATGATGGACGCCAGTACTTAAGTCCTGCTAGCTACACTCTTAGCAAAGAAGAGAAGGATAGCTTGTTTGAATGCCTAGATAGCATTAAGGTACCGTCTGGATTCTCCTCGAATATAAAGGGTATAATAAATGTGCCAGAGAAGAAATCTAGACACTTAAAGTCTCATGACTGCCACGTGCTCATGACTCAATTGCTTCCAGTTGCATTAAGAGGAATTCTACCACCAAATGTACGTCTAGCCATCGTGAAGCTATGTGCATTCCTCAATGCAATTTCTCAGAAGGCAATCGATCCAACGGATCTAGCGAAACTACAGAATGATGTGGTTCAATGTCTTGTCAGCTTTGAGTTGGTGTTCCCTCCTTCCTTCTTTGATATCATGACACACCTCCTAGTTCATCTGGTCAAGGAGATTACTATTCTCAGTCCTGTGTTCCTACACAATATGTTCCCCTTTGAGAGGTTTATGGGAATCCTGAAGAAATATATTCACAACCGTGCTCGGCCAGAAGGAAGCATCGCTAAGGGCTACGGAACAGAGGAGGTCATTGAGTTCTGTGTTGACTTCATTCCCGATATTAACCCGATTGGTGTTCCTAAATCGCGACACGAGGGGAGACTAAGTGGAAAGGGGACACTAGGGAAGAAAACATATATTGGTAAGGGTGATAATTATTTCAATAAAGCACACTACACAGTTCTACAAAACTCCTCCTTGGTAGATCCGTATATCGAGACACACAAGAATCTCCTCCGATCTGAGTTCTCAGGGAAGTCTGAAGCATGGATTATGCGTCAGCACATGAAAACTTTCAGTGACTGGTTGTGAAAAGAATGTCAGGGTGATGAGAGTATTAATGAGGAGCTGTATTTGTTGGCTAGGCAGCATCATGGCATATCCTCACATACAAAGGGTACGAGATAAATGGGAATATATTTTACACAGTAGCACAAGATAAAAGGAGCACCAACCAAAACAGTGGTGTCTGCATAGATGCCACCGACCCTAGTGGGAACAAGCAAACATACTATGGCTGCATAGAGGAGATATGGGAACTAGACTATGCATCTCATTTTAAGGTACCTTTGTTCAAGTGCCAGTGGGTAAAGACGACTAGAGGCGGCATAGCAATCGACAACCAGTATGGAATGACAACAGTGGACCTCAACAATATTGGGTACAAAGGCGGACCGTTTGTCCTTGCGAAGGATGTGACTCAGGTGTTCTATGTCAAGGACATGTCTACAAAACTGAAGAGAGGGAAAAACGACAACCATCCAATCAATGATGAGCCAAAGCGTCACATAGTTCTTTCAGGAAAAAGAAACATTGTCGGAATCGAAGACAAGTCAGACATGTTAGAAGATTATAAAAAGGATGACCGAATTTCACCCTTCACAGTGAACAAAGACCCTAGCATCCAGCTAAACGATGAGGACACTCTATGGTTACGGCGCGATCATAACCAAGGGACATACGTCAAGAAGAAGTTCATTACTGTGCCTGCTTGATATATATATTGATGTTCAATAGTGTGTATTAGAGATATTATGTAATAATTATGAATTTATGTTTGATGTTGAATTATGTCACATTGAAATGATGTGAAAACAAATTTATGTTTGATGTTGGGATTATGTCACGTTGAAATGATATGAAAACAAATTTATGTTTGATGGTGGGATTATGTCACGTTCAAATGATGTGAAAAAAATTTCCAGTCGAAACATAAGAGTTTTTCTAAATTTAATTAAACACTATATTTTTGCATTATCGAAATAGTAATTTAAACACTATATTGTGTTTTAAAACTTATTAAAAAAATTAAAACTTTAGGTCACATAATTTTCCTATGTGCAATAAAGCAAAATAGAATCCATATTTTTTTAAAATATTTTTATGTCTTTTATTTAATTTTTTGTGCAATTAACTATTCTTTTATCATTTGTGTAAAAAGAAATATATTAAAATCCTAATGAATTGGCGGGCAGCGAAACTGCAGTTTGACCGCCCACCAAAAACCTTTAGTCCCGGGTGTTAACAGGGCCCGGAACTAAAGGGCCTTTAGTCCCGGCTGGTGGTGGTGCCCGGGACTAAAGGTCCTCTCCCTTATATAGCCTCTGTGCTCGCCCCAGCCCCTCTTCTTCCTCCTCCCTGACGTCGCACGCCCCGACTAAGCGCGCTCGCCGACGCGCCGCCCCCCGACCACCCCGGCCCGTCCCCGCTCCGCCACGGCCATCCCCGCCCCGGCCTCGCTCCGCCGCGGCCGGCCTCGCCGCCGGACTGGTGCCCTGCCCCCTGAACCGCTGGATTAGAGGAGAGGAGGAGCAGGGCAGTAGAGGAGAGAAGGGAGGTGGAGGAGAGAAGGGAGAAGGAAGAAGGAGAAGGGAGGAGAAGGAGAAGGGAGAAGGAAGAAGGAGAAGGGAGGAGGAAGGAGAAGGGAGGAGGAGGAGCCTCGGCCGCCGGCCACGCCCCTCACCACCTCGTCATCACCGCCTCCGGACGCCCATCACCGCCGACCCCTACGTACGTCGATCATCACCGCCGACCCCTACGTACGTCGATATGTGTTTGTATGTGATATATGCAGAGGAACGCCTCGTTGTGTTGTATGCGGAGCAACGCCGTCGTTGTGTTGTATGCGGAGCAACGCCGCTTCGTTGTGTTGTATGCGGAGCAACGCCGCCTCATTGTGTTGTATGCGGAGCAACGCCGCCTCGTTGTGTTGTATGTGGAGCAACGCCGCCTCATTGTGTTGTATGCGGAGCAACGTCGCCCCGTTGTTGTATATACGGAGCAACACCGCCCCGTTGTTGTATATGCGGAGCAACGCCGCCCCGTTGTTGTATACCCTAGCGAGAACGACGATTCGCCCTAGCGAGAACGACGATTCGCCCTAGCGAGAACGACGATTCGCCCTAGCGAGAACGACGAATTTGCCCTAGCGAGAACGACGAATTCGCCCTGTCGTTCTCGCTAGAGCGAATCGTCGTTCTCGCTAGGGCAAATTCGTCGTTCTCGCTAGGGCGAATTGGTTGTTTATATGACTTGTTTACATATATGACTTGTTTTATATATATTGACTTGTTTACATATATGACTTGTTTACATATATGACTTGTTGACATATATGATTGTTTACATATATGAATTGTTTATATATATGACTTGTTTATATATGTGACTTAGATTTATTTTGTTTATGACTTATTGTACATATATGACTTGTTTACATATATGACTTGTTTATATATATGTGACTTAGATAAATTTGTATATGACTTATTGTATATATATGACTTGTTTATATATGTGACTTAAATTTTGTTAAATTTGTTAGATATGGCTGCCCCGGGAGACAACATGGAGGAAGAAATGATGAATATTATTGCCAATGCTGGTGAGCAGGATGTTGATGACGGAAGTCAATACCTAGCTC